>NC_067400.1:593295035-593525035 GCF_016432865.1 Antechinus flavipes
TTGAATTTTACATTCCCACCCACTCACCCCCTACCAGCCAGTTCTCTGCTAATATCTGGTATTCAGCTCCCCCTATAGTTCAAAGAAAACATTAACAGCTAGACAAGATACAAAGGAAAATAAGTTGTACCAGAAAAGGCCAACAATGTGTTATTTTGTGACTGTGATAGCTGACAAGTTTGATATGATCTTTACCATCTGCTCACTGAGAACCTATGGTTTTGTGTTTATTTGATCTTTTTGGTCTTAGAAAATAAAAACCAAAGAGGAAAAAGTACAACTTGGTTTTCATAGTGCCTGATTTTAAATTAATGCCTAATCCTGGAGCCAAGGTCTTGGAGAATTTTTTTTTTTGGCTACTTTCTTTTGCACATCCAGTGGAATGGCCTTTTCTGCCAGGTAGAAGAACACAATATAAACATGGAACAATGACTAGCACAGAACAAAGCTCCCACTGCTTTTAATACCATCATTCAAATGCTAGGGAAATCGTCAACACTCGGAACTAGTAGAGGGGAAGCCACTTATAACGTTGGTATCGGAAAAAGAAGGCAACCCCATCATTCTTCAAGTAGCAAATTCTGATGGGTAGCACATCAATAACGCCAGAAAGAGTGTGATTACAAACATGATGGGCTTCTATTGAATTGCTTTGATAATAAGAGTCTCCAAACCATTAACAGCAAATATATTTCATATGTTCAGTACTCACCTCTTGGAAGTGTTTGAGAACATCATTAATGATAAACTCTTTTGTTTCATAAGGGTGAACTCTCGTAAATGGGTCCAAGTTGATGACAGCATCTTCAAATCGAATGAGTGGAAAGCCCAAGGTGCTTTTCAGGGCCTGATTAAAAATAAGAAATGCTTTTATCCACTGCCCTGACTTCTGCAGGGCTCCAATTATGGCTTCCAGGAAGGTCACAGGCAATATTGAATTAACAGTAAAAAGAATCACAGCATTTCAGAGTTGGAAAGGACCTCAGTGATGTTCCCCTCACCCCGAAACAGAAATTCTCTCCACAACCCACCAAGTGCTACATTATGTCTTTGCTAAAAGACATTTAGGTAAGAGGAACCCACCACCTGCTGGAGTAGACTACTGCCCTGTGAGATATCAGAAATTGTTTTTCTCTAAGTTTCTACTGATATCTTTTGCCTCTGGATTACTTTCATTTCCCAAAATATCTTTTTCCTCTGCTTCTTCAAGAGAGACATCTCTTATAACTATAAATTTAAAAATGAGAAGGCAAAAGCAGCTCAGCAAAATAATATCTCCACTATGGCCAAGAGTGCACATAGTAGTACTCCATATTTGCATCTAAAGGTAGAAAGGGAGCTACAGTCTGCTATCTTTTATTTGGGGCCATGTTTAATCATTCTGATTTCATGGAATTTAGTGTTATTATTATTTTTTTGTTTGTTTGCTGTTCTTTACATTTATGCTGTTGTAGTCATCATGTTTTCTGGTTCTGTTCCTCACTCTATCTGCTCATATATCATTGTCTATGTCTCCATAGTCTGCATATTCACCATTTTCATATAGTAATACACTATTTCATTTACAAACTACAACCTGCCTAGTCAGACCCCAAATTGTTTCTGGTGCTATGCTACTTACAGAAGTACTAGAAAGCTCTGACTACTAGCAAGTTTATCCTCTACTCTCCATATAGTTAAAAACTCAAGACAAAAACCTTTTGGTTTTGGGCCTTAGGTTACCTCGCTAAACTTGGCTCACCCTGACAGTATTCTTATAGAAAGAACCATGCTACAATTCTATTTTCGTCTTTATTTATCCTTCCCTGCTTCCACTGCCTGTATGTGCTCAGTACAAGCCTGTTAAGAGAAATCAAGTATTTATAGAAGACCTGTCTTTTTTTTTTTTAACTTTGCCATTTGCTTTCCCTCTGAAATGTTTCTCTTTGTATCTTCATAAGTTCATGCCTGAAAACTTTCTATCCCTTTTGAGTGACTGTTTATATCTTTCTTTATGTCCTCAGTTTACTGTGATGTCTGGTATATAGAAAGCATTTAATAAATGCTTGCTAATTGACTTCCCTCAAGAAAAATTAGGTGATAGTATCTATCCATGTATTATTTTATACCTTTTAGATTTATCAATGCCCCTTCCTTTTTATAGCACAGATATTTCCCAATTACCATTTACTCTAAGAGAATCCTTCCTTGTCATAAAAAGCATTAAACAAAACCAACCTAAACAGTGATATCTGGTAGCTTATATAACATTCAGTACCTGTTATTCCCTTCTATTCCCTAAGTTTATTTTCTAAGACTGAAATCTTTGAAATTGTCAAACACTTTCTAGATTTCTTATGATACTACCATGCTCCATATTGACCACCAGAAGTGAGGGGTAGTCTACATGTGTGACCAATCCAAGAGAACAGCAGATCTCCCTAACCCTCCAATCCAGTGCTCTACAGCTCTCATTCTAAAAATCTAGAGTAGAGGGGCAACTTAGCAGAATTTTCTTAAAATCATCAAAATAAATTGGGCTCTACTCTATTCCAGATCTGCCAAGCACTAGATTCAGACACAGACAACCAGAATAAAATAAGAAGTGCATGTTACCTAAAAGGAAATACTAGGTATTCTGATACAAAGTAAATACAAGCTAATTTTGGAGGGAGGCTAGAAGAGTCGAGTGGGAGGGGGGATGATGGTAAAGGGCAAAATGGTGCCTGAAGTGAGTTTGAAAAGAAGCTGGAGAAGGTGAGGAGCCTGCATAATGGAAGCTGTCACACATGAGGCTGGAACACAGAATGGCAAAGGGCACTTCTTCACATAAAATAAATCTGGAAAGATGGACAGGGCCCAGTCTGCCTCAGCCATCAGAGCTACACAGTAGTTTATACCGGCTCCTAGAGGGAGCCAGGGAGTTTTGGAGCAGGGGAGTCTCCTAATTAGACATTCACCTTAGGATATTACTTTGGATGATGAGTGCATGAATTTGAGGGGTGCCCCTGGGAGAAGGGGGAAGGAGACAGAGTCAACAAGGTATGGGGTGCACCTGGTTACAGGGAGAGAGGCAGAATGAATAGGGGAAGATGAGGCCCCTACAAGTGTCATGGCTGACATGACATGTCCCTGGGCAATGTGACAAAGTAGTCATTGGGCCCATGGAATCTGCTCCACTAATTACTACAGCGGCCCCCCCCCCGGCTTCTTGTCAGATGCCTGCCTACATGCTTATGAATATAATGGGTAGTTTTGTAACAGGAAAGTTTTAAAACTGTGGCGACAATCGAACAATTTTTGGTCCTGAAGTCCTCACTCTGTTACCCTAATTTCCAGACCCCTTTTCTTCTCAAAGAGCAGTGAGGGAAACTGAGGTTTAATTTTCTTGCTCACAGTTATACAAGTCAGCTGAAAGAGACAGGTCTTCGAACAAATCCAATTCTATTTTTGACTCTGATTGTTGGAGAATTATTTTTATCACAGGACGGGAAGTGAGATAAAGAACAACAGGCTAAAACATTAAAGTTATTTACTGTGACTTCCTCAAACCAAACACTGGAAGAGGAAATATATACAGTAAAGACTTATCCAAACACTCCAGTACTTCTATGGTACTGTAAAAATTCTTGGACCACCAAAACACGTCCTTGCTATTTATAAACCTACCGAGATTCTCTGGCTACCTCAAGGGCATAATCTGGCACTGTGGTCTCCCCCGTCCCACACGTTTAGAGGTGCTAGCATGCATCTCACTGGCACGAATTATTCCGCCACCTAGAGGTCACTCAAATTATAAACCTGGTCAATTTGAGAGCATGAGTGATGAGGAGAGAGATGTCTAAATAGGACTTTTTATGCAGCAACCAATGACTAATCAAATACAGTAGTATACAAACCTGATGCTTATTTAAACAAGTAGCAGGCGGTTTCCTGTTATAAAACACTGGATGTTAAGAGAAAGCAGCTCTGTGCATATAGGTTCCTAATAAAAATAAGAAGCTGTCTGTCTCTGACCTCCACAGAAATGAATGCGTGTAGAAGGCTTATAGAAACTTGATAGTTGGGAGGAGAAATACCTGCCCTAACGCCTTAAGATTTTGGATCATGAGTTGGGCCACCTCCTTCCCTTTCTTAGTTTATTCTGTGCTAAACAAAACTGTCTGGAATTCATTTTTTTAAAGGTTTATTTATGGTACATAGTGACTGTTTATGTGAAATGGGGTATTTGCCCATTTTCCTCTTGGGACAGTGTTTAAAACTGCAAGGATATTTCCCCCTTGCTCCCTCTGAAATACAATTAACAATGCTGGAACTTTTTTGTGAAAAATCTGGTTTTTATTTAGGAAAGGGAAGAAAAAAAAAGTTAAGGGTCTGAAATTTTCCAACAAATTATTTCAAGCCTTTGAGAAGACGCTTCTGAGCTTTTTAAATAGTGTCTTTGTTTAAAATTTCCCCATACCCCCTCCTTCTCACCAACCATTTAAAACTGGATTTTCTTCCAAACTACATTGCTCAATTAAAGCTCTTCTTTTGTAACTCCTCAGAATGGAGAAAGGCCTGTTATAAGCTTTTATTAGCTGGGAAACACCTTCCATTTTCAATATCTGTGAAAGCCTTTAAAGAGCCCTGGCCTCCTTTGGGCTTTTCAAAAGTAGTATAAACTGATGGAAAGTACTAACAACTTTAGGTTCCAGAAGTAAATCTGCCATGGCCTAATTGTGGGAACTAAGATCAAGTCCCCTGACCTGTTCAGGTCTCAGTTTCTCCTTCTGTAAAATGGGAATCAAAATAAACAACAAATGTCAAAGGACTTTTGAGTTCTTTAGGAGATAATTACTATATAATAAAACAATGAACCCAATGGTAGTGTAAATCTGTAAAGGTCTCCTCTCTGTGATTGACAGCAACCCTCCTCTGGCCTAGAATAAGGGAATCAAGTGATCACACCAAAATCACAATTAACTTTTGGTCAGATCATAATGATTCCTCTTCAAGGACAGGATGAGATTTTCCTAAGGCTATTACAAAAGTACATACTTTTAGCTATTACATATTCATCTATAAAGAGCACTTTACTTTCTTAGGAAATCCTAACAAAATGATGTTACTATGCTCTAAATCTCAGAATGAAATGAGGTCATTTTATTAGTTGTGAGGCCCAGGAAGCAAAAACTAAGACCCAGTGCAGTGGAGACTTCTGATTTACTTGAAGTTCTAAATCTCACTATACTCAGTATTTAGTCCCCTTCCTACATACATACATACATACACACACACACACACGCCTTATCATATGATCATCCCATTTAAAGTAGGTTCAAAATATTCTTCAATATGGCTTGGTCCCTAGAGGGGACAATTTATTTAAATCAGTGATTTCCTGTCTATTTTAACATTTATATATAAAATTATAATGCACAAATAATCTTGAGGAAAAATTTTCTGCTGGAATAAGCGTCTGAGTTTCCTAGTAAGAGATTTTAAAAAACCAGGAAATGCCTGACATCAGTTTGCTGGGAGAATGCCGAGAGTTCTGGAGGGAATATACACTTTATCAAGCAAACTCATTCTGAAAGGTTACACAAGTCAAGTGCATACTTGTGGATGTTAGCAAGATAGTGGTTTTCCCATGGTTTTCCCCACTTCCATGTTCATCATAAGCATCCTTGGGAAAACTGGAATAAACCAGACTAAGAAGCAGTGCAGTACGTCTTCAAAGGCACCGTGCTTTCTCAGATGGATGGGATAAAAATTAATGGGCTCCCTGGTTTGGGCTCTCCAGAACTGGGAACACTACTAAGTGCACACCCAAGGACTTCTACTTCTTGATGTAAATTGCCTAGGCAAGAGCACTGAACAAAAAGACAGATTTTTTAGTTTCACACTTTGGCTTGAATTTTCTGTGTAATCTTAGACAAGACAATGTACTTCTCTGGGCCTTAGTCCCTTCATCTGTAAAATGAAACACAAATTAAATTATTTCCAAAAGTCCCTTCGGTTTTTTTTTTTTTTAATTGTGATTCCATACACTCCCAAAGGCAGAAAGCAAAGTTATGTATTTCTTGGTTGAGATGAAGAAATTCTTTAAAATAAATGCTTTTTGATGATAATGAAATAAACAAAGATGATGCTTTGTTTGCTTCCTGATGTAGCTATCAACTACAGGGTACCTACTTCCTATAAAAAAGACTACAAATATTTTCTGAAAAGGATGCTAAGACAAAGCAGAGAGTTAATTTACATGTTTCTCCCATGGAGAAGTCTACTTTGAGAGCTGTCCATACAGTTACCTTTTGGACATTATCTTACCTTAAGATCTAAAGGCAGCTTGTTGGAGGTGAATACACTCAGTTTGATCTGAGGTAAACTGATTTTGAGATTTTCAAAGTAATATCGAGTTGGTGTCCCATCTTGTTCAGTAGTCTTTTCGTGGAGATTTTCATCATATTTTTCCACCTCTGGAAGAAAAAGCAGAGCAGAACTAAAGTTAGAACCTATTGCGATAAGTATACTCAAATCTACTGGGAAAAAAATCTGCTGAAAAAAGAAAACTTCAAATTTAACCTATTAAAGTAATATGAGATTCTGGATACCCTCCTTGTGTAACATCTCAAGACTCTGTGATACCCTGTTGTGCAATATTTTCTTAGTTCAATCTCCTAACATGGGACTTCACACTACATGGCAATTAATTGACTTTGAAAAAAACTGCAAAAGTGTTTAAAACTAGGGGTCATACCTGTCCTCACTCTTAAGCTCTCTAAACTATCATCTTTTCATTAACCCAGATCTATTAAGTTTATCCACAAAAAGAGTAAATTTATATATGAGGGGGAGGATCTCATTAATGAAACAATTTATTTTTATTTATTTATTTTTTAAATAACTTTTTATTAACAGAAGCCATGCCAGGGTAATTTTTTACAACATTATCCCTTGCACTCTCTTCTGTTCTGATTTTTCCCTTCCCTCCCTCCACCCCCTCCCCCAGATGGCAAGCAGTCCTATAAATGTTAAATAGGTTACAGTATATCCTAGATACAATATATGTGTGCAGAATGTTGCACAGGGAAGATTGGATTCAGAAGGTAGAAATAACCTGGGAAGAAAAACAAAAATGCAAGCAGTTTATATTCATTTCCCAGTGTCCTTTCTTTGGGTGTAGCTGCTTCTGTCCATCTTTGATCAATTGAAACTAAGTTAGATCAATGAGACAATTTAGTAGGCCTCTTCTAGTAAGTCAATAAACATTTATTAAGTATCTACTGTATGCTAGGTACTATGCTAAGTATTGGGGATTACAAAAAGAGGCAAAAGACAGTCCCTGTCCTCAAGGAGCTCACAATCTAATAAGGGAGACAATTTGCAAATATATAGCAACAAGCTCTATACAGGATAAATAGGAAAGAATTAAAAGAAGAATGGTGCGCAAATAAAGAAAGCTTGAGAAAAGCTTCTTTGTAGAAAATGGGATTTTAGTCAACATTTCAGGGAAGCCAGGTGGCGGAAATGAAGAGGAAGGGCATTTCAAGTCTGGTGGACAGTCAGAGAAGAGACAATATCTAGACTTGGGAAATGGACTGTCTTATGAAGGGAATAGCAAGGAGACGAATGTCACTGCATCAAAGAATACATGGAGGGTCATAAAAGAAGACCAACTTACCCAGTTCTACCTAAGGAATGAAAGGGATTGCAGGAGGAATGCTCATTCAAATGATGTTGAATCCTGCCTGGAAATGCCCAGGAGACATATGTAGCTCTGAGAAGCCATGAGGCGCCAGTAAAAGAACCCCCCAAAATTAGATCCAGCATACACAGCCCATGGGAAAACTTCTTTACAGTGTAAAAGAAAAGCAGCTGAACTGCTAAATCTATTAAGTTTATCCCACAAAAACAGCAAATTTATAAATGAAAAGCTGAACTGAAAGTAAAATTCTATGTGAAGGGACCAAAATGGAACAGATTAGCTGCAAGCAAGGCTCAATCAATGCAAAAAAATAATAGAATTCTATACACGGACAGGAATCTTGCTCTTGATCCTCATTACGTTCAAGGCTACAAGTCTGAGTCTGGGACAGAGCAGCAAAAATAGCTCCTCAATATCAAGTGTGTATATGGTCATACAAGTTTGCATACACGGCCTGGGACAATTTTTTTATACAAGTCAATAAGCATCTAGTAATTGCTTATATTATTGGCACTATACGAAACAATCCACATATGACTTACTAAGCCTTAATCACTAAAACACTTCTCTAAGATCCATATCTGGTCTAACTTGAAGAAAGGCCATTGCTGAATTCCTTATGAACTGTATGTCCGTCTGCTCTTACAAGAGCTTTTTAAAACCCGGTAAGTAATTCAGAAGGACAAACGTCCACTTCCTATATTCTATTCAGAAGGACAAACGTCCACTTCCTATATTCTATTATCCTGCTAGATACTTAGGCCCTATAAATGTCTTATCTCTTTATTCTTGCTGGGCACCATTTAAAAATTACATTATAATACAAGGACGTAGACGCCAGAAGTTAAGGGGGTGAAGCTAACCAAAAGTTTTCTCAGAAAGACCAAAAGAACTGCCCAGGGGAAAAACACATAGGGCTCTGATTTCTAGACCTCACTCTATTTAACAAACAAAGGTTAGAAAACAAAGTGGTTTGCTAAATGACACATTATTTCTGTTATCCTAGATTAGAGGGATCAAGATCAAGACATAAAAGAGTAACATTAAAATTATTTTCCATAATCTAGCCACAGGGTGTGCCTGTGGTGCCCTAATGGATTGCCTTCTGCTGCATTCAAAAGTTAGTCAGCGACTCATCATTTGTTACATGTCATAACAAGCTTTTGAGATCCGGATGAGAGGTAAGAAAGGAGGGACCAGAACACCAGAAATGTCTCAATTTCATAGAAACACAAAAATGGGATGCCATTCTTGGATAAATACTGAGGCATTAATTAGGGCATTATGTATTACCTGATTCTGCTTGGTCATAGCCGAAGAAACTTAACAGTTTAAGGAGTAGTTTTTCTTCAATTTGCACCGTGAACCTCTGAGCTGTGATCATCAGATGCTAGAGATAAACAAATCTTGATTTACAGTGTGAATAACAGAAGGGGCATCCATCTGTACCATTATTAAGTCTCCAGTGACATGACACAGTTTCTTTATTCACATGATTTCAAAACCAGAGATAAGCTGCCAAATTGCTTCTGGCTCTTCTCTACTTAGCTACAATTAATCCCAAACTGCAGGTTTTTAATAAACAATTTGGCATCTGATTATTTAGTTCCTAGAGCATCTGGGTCTGATTACTTGGGGCTGAGGTTTCAGATGCATCATAGTTGATGGGACTTTACAATACTGCCTTCAGATGGATGGTAGCTAACATCAGGGATAATATCACTGACTTTGTGGGTTCAGGGCCCATTTGTGGGCTCAGTTTCAGAGGCACTGCGGAAATGAAGAGCAGATGATTGGGACGCAAGCTTCCATTCTAATTCCCAGTGATGGGGATCTCCAATTTACCTAGATTTTCTGGTAGTAGTAGCTAGATCTGCACAAAAGGATCCCTCCAGTGCTTCACACTATGCTGAGCACATATTAATTAGGTACTTAATAAATGCTTGCTGGCCGATCTACAAACCCTCAATGTTACCCTCTTCTGACCCTCCATGATGACAATGATGTCTGGGTAGTTTTCTATCTTTGAATCTATCTGGATCATGTCTGAACCTGATCAGGAGAGCTGAACTGAGGAAAACATGAGAAATTGAATTGATAGCCCTCATAAGGACTGTATTTCTTTCTGGTTTTTTATCAACCCTTAGAAGTAATTTAAGAACTTAAGGCATTTCAAGATGATGGCACTGTTACACATGTTACATATAATTTTATAACACTATACCATTGCCATTAATAATGTATATATGGCTTTGAGACTCGGCTCCAAGAGAACATCAAAACATGTCTCCTTCTGGCCAAGACAAGCTTACCTTGTAGATGTTAGTCAGGGAACTCTTACTAGGGAACTTGACTGCATTGACTTGTACAGCTGGGCCCATTTCAATGACTTCATTCTCATTACTCAAAGGAGTCACAAAAAGCATGAAGGGCTGTGTGGTGCCAATGAGCTGATTGTCCACCTATCATAAAAAGAGACAATAAGAAATATTCTACCACAAAACGTTCATTCTATATTTCAGATCACACAATGTGCACATTAATTAAAAAGTAGTAATTGCTATTTTACATTCCTCTCTCAATCAACAAGGAAAATTTTTTTTCCTTGAGCTCAAGTCAATTAAAAGCAGAGAATCAGTTATTTAAAATTGCTGGCAAATGGAAACAGCTTATAACCTAAATAGGTTCATCTAGGAATCTTCTTTTCTCCCAATATTGGCATTAATTAAATGAGTGATATTAGGAACCATGCTCCTTGGACATAGTTCCCTGATTACTCGTCAGTGCTGATACTGAAATTATTATTATTATTTTTACCCTAATGATGAGTGGCCTAGCAATGTCATTGGGTTCTCTGCAAAAAGAGGTGATTGTGACTTTTTATTCTGTACACCAGGGCTATAAAGTAAATGCAAGAATTGCTGATGTCCTCTCAAATTTATTGCAACAGCAGAAACAGAATCATCACTGTTGAAGATGTGAAAAATTGGTCTAAAATTTTGGAAATGCTCTTGGAACCAGTAGATATCAATTCTATGAGAAATATCAAAGGCCAATGGCAGGTACATACATGTATGTTACCAGATTCACAGAATAGAACTAAAAGTAATTTACCTAGGAATGGAGCTTATAAAAAGGTTAAGATCCAAGAAATGGAATCAAAAGACCCTTACTAGGCAACTTCCATATGAACTCAAACAATATCAACAAATAGCATAAAACAAAACAAATGGTTAAATCATTTAATATTTATTTGTGGAAACAGAAGGGCTTACACAGGCAATTCAGGATGAGGTCACTGTCACCATATATTAATAATAATCCTTTGAATTCAGTTAACAAAAATTTAGTTTTCTTCATCTGTAACTCAGGACCTAGATTATCATATGCAAAAGATTCAAAGCAGATCAACACTTTGTCCTAGACTTGTATTGATCTGGACTCCATTAAAAAAAAAAAAATCAGGACAGGATAATCATCATCAGAGACTTTCCTACAGCAGATTGAATGAAGTTGGCAGTATGTCTTCCATATATTCTCTCCTTGGAACTTCCCAAATATTCTGTGAATTTGGTACTAAAAGTATTATTCTTCTCATTTTAAGAATAAAGAAACCAAGGCTCAGGGAGGATAAATGATTTGTGATTTAAACCAGGATCCTCTTCTGAGTGAATGACGTTATTCAACATGCCAGGCTGTTGAAGAGATTCAACAGTATGTTTGTTTGGTTTTTTAAACCAGTTCTACTTTACTTATTGCCCACATTTCATCCCTAAAGCAGGGAAACTTCCTTTGGCCTGGCTTGCAAAGTCTTTATCCCATTCTGCTCTGGCCTCTCTTCTCTAGGACCCAAATCTCTGCTATTCAGATTATACACTATATTAGTTGTCAGTTATTGAAAAAGTGATTTACAAATAAATCTAAATTCTATTTATCTTCTCAACTAGATAATATAGGAAGGGCTATTGCTTTCTATTTCTTTCATACCATCTTGCTACATTTAGAGACACAGCAAAATCTGAAGAAACATTTCAGAGAGAATTTTTAAAAAACTACATTTTCCTAGGACTGGCAGTACTCAAGAGAGAAACCTTGTAGTGAAAATACATATCATAATCCAAACAATTTTTTTCCCCTGGCGTTAATTTTTTTTAGAGACTGTGGAGATTTTCTGCCTTTCTATATTTAAATATCTATTTTTAAAAGAAGGAACATTGAACAATAACTACATTTATCTTTCCCCTCTATTTTTATAGATATATGGATACTCCTTCCACTGATGCAAACCATGTCCCAAAGTGATTTTGCTCGTTTTCTGGCAAATTGTCCCGAGAAGATCAATTCAGCACATTAGATACCTTGCCAGAATTCTTTCAATATTAACCCTAAGGTAGTTAAGCTCTGCTTTTCCTCACTCTTGTCATGTACCTAATTAACCTATCCTTTTGCATATCCCCTGATCATGCTTATTCTTATATATAAATAATCACAAGTAATATACTTTAACCTACTTACATTCACCAAGGATATTTCTAATGCTCTTTGGGTGATTTACCCACAATTCTGATTTACTTGATATCACTATGTTGAATAATTCACTGTCATGTAACATCACCAGTTAAGGATTGGTGGGCACCAGTAGCAAGAAATAGCTTAAAATTATTTAAATTACTGTGAAGTATCCCCCCCCCCAAAAAAAAAAAAAAAAAAAAAAAAAAAGAACTGAAACACTCCTTTATATACAATTCTGGAGCCAGTTTTTTTTGTCTTCTTGAAGCACTTGTCCATAACACAGGTACCAACTGACTAATTGAATGGGTTGCCCATCTAGCTGCAAGTCATCATCTGGACAATATGGATTCTTTATCCTTTTGGTTTTTCCCTTTGTGTTTTGTTAAGATAATCTCTCTTTTGATTACTTCTATGTAAATGTGGCTTTGTGTAATCAGTACAGTGTCACCTAACAGGAAGAACTCAAAAACCTCACCATTTTTTGGAAATACAGTTCTATTTGTAAGACATCCTCTATGACTCATTTGATTAATATTAGTTAGACAAAATTTTTCCTCTGGTTACATTTATCATGGAATCATGCATTGTCTTGACCTACAAGTTTTTGAGGAGTGGTGTATGGGATTTTGTATTTTTCAGAGGGGCTTTTTGATAGTTTCTATAGCACTGACAACTGCTAATTACCTTCTTATCCTGAACTATCTCTTCCTCTGGACTATGACATTCATCTCTCCTGGCTTTCCTCTTACCTGCTAGACTGCTCCTTCTCAATCTCCTTTGCTAGATCATAGTGAATAGGGCCCAAGTTTGAATACTGCTTCAAATATTTACCAGCCACAAAACCAAGAGTCCCTTATTTATCCCCTTTTAGCATCCCAATGTTCATTTCTAAAATGGAGATATGTAAGCACCTGACTCACGGGAGGTTGTGAATATAAAATAAGATAATATATGTGAAGTGCTTTATAAATCTTAAAGTACTATATAAATGTTAGCTATTATCATTATGATATATGGGGTAACTATTGGCCCCTCTTGAATTACTGCCCTGTTGTGGCAGAGGGCTTCGTGTAGCTCAATGAAATTATGAACTATGCCATGCAGGATTATCCAAAATGGACAGGACATAAAGGAAAGTTCTGACAAAAAATGATCCACTGGATAAGGAAAAGGCAAACCATTCCAATATTTTTGCCAAGAAAACCCCGTGGACAATTATTAAGATGATAAAAAAGATGACTCAGAAGATGAACCTCTTAGGTCAGAAGGTATCTAATGTGCTACTGGGAAAGAGGACAACTGCAAGTAGCTCCAATACTAATGAAGCAGCCAAGCCAAAAGGGAACTTAACTATGGATGAGTCTGATGATGAAAAAAAATATGATGCTGAAAAGATCAATATAGCCTAGGAAGCTGGAACATAGACTCTATGAACCAAAGTAAGTTGGATGCAGTCAAATACGAGATGTATTTAAAGAGCAACATTTTGGGTTTTAGTGAAACTTAAATGGATGGGAATTAGAGAATATAATTCAGATGATCACTCATATGATACTGTAGGCAAGAATCCATTAAAGGAAATGAATGGAGTAGCCCCCATAGCCAAAAGATTGAAAAAAGCAATCCTGGGGTATAATCTCAAAAATAATAATCAAATCCAAAGCAAAATAAAAATATATACCTACAACATCTTCTAGAAATAACACCCCAAAAAGGAATCATTCATTCATCATAGGGGATTGGAATGCTAAAGAAAGAAGTCAAAAGATAATTGGAATAACAGGCAAGTTCGACTTTGGAGTACAAAATCAAATAGAGCAGTCACCAACAGAGTTTAATTTGCTAGTCATAATAAACAATCCCCACCCACCCTCCAGGCGATTGGAGTTAAGTGACTTATCCAAGGTCACATTGCTAGAAAGTGTTAAGTGTCTAAGATCACATTTGAACTCAGGTCCTCCTGATTTCAGGGCTGGTGCTCTATCCACTGCACCACCTAGCTGCCCCACAAGCAATCTTTTTCAACAACCCCCCCGAAAAGAGACTCTACACATGGATATCACTAGATGGTCAATATCAAAATCAGACTGATTGTATCCGGTGCAGAAGTGCTCTACATAGTCACTAAAAACAAGACCTGGAGCTGATTATGGCTCAGATCTTAACCCTCTTATTGGAAAATTTAGGTTTAGATTGAAGAAAGTAGAAAGTTTGACCTAAATAATATCCCACATGAAGTGAAAGTGATGAATATATTTAAGGGATTAGATCTGGTAGACAGAGTGCCTGGAGAAATATGCATAGAGCTGTGCCATATAGTATGGAAAGGCGGCAGCAACAAACAGCATTCCAAAGAAAAAGAAGAGCAAGAAAGCAAAATGGTTGCCTGATGAGGCTTTACAAATAGCTGAGTAAAGAAGGAAAGGGAAAGAAAAATCCAACTGAATGCAGAATTACAGAGAAATGCAAACAAATATAAGGAGGTTTCCTTAAATGAGCAATTCAAAGAAATAGAAGAAAACAACAGAAAAAACAAGCAAGTTATTCAAGAAAATTAGAGATATCAAGGGAATATTTCATACAAAAATGGATATGATTAAAAAGACAAAAATGGTAGGGATTTAATGGACGCAAAAGAGAGGAAGAAGAGGTGGCAAGAATGTACAAAACTATATGTATCATTTTAAGATCTTATATATAAGAAAGATCTTAATTTTACTGATTACCACGATGGTAGGGTTAGTGATCTAGAAGAGTCAGATACTCTGGATAATGAAGTCAAGTGGGCCTTAAAAAGCATTGCTAACAATACTAGTGGAGATGAGAGAATTTCAGCGGAGCTACTTAAAATACTAAAAAAAAAAAAAAATAAATAACTCCACTTAATATACTAGTAAATTTGTAAAACTCAACAGTGCCTAGGGGATTGGAAAAAGATCACTTTGCATTCCAATCCTAAAGAAGGGCACCGCTAAGGCAGATTTAAATTGCTGAACAATTGCACACATTTCACAAGCCAATAAGATTATGCTTAAGATTCTGTAATCTAGGTTTCAGAAACTAAGAATTACCAGAAGAAAGGAAGGAAAGAAGAAAAGCTGCAGAAGAACTAGAAACCAAATTGCCAACATTTCCTGGATTATGAAGTAAGGGAATTACAGAAAAACATCTACTACTTCTTCATTGACTGCACTAAAGCCTTTGATTGTGTGGATCACAACAAAATGTGTTAAGTCCTCAAAAAGAGGGGAGTACCAGATCATCTTACATGTCTTACTAAAGAGACAAGTATGCAGGCTAAAAAGTCACAATTAAAACTCAACATGGAACAACTGACTGGTTTAAGATTAGAAAAGGAGAACAATCAAGCTATATATTATCACTTTATTTATGTAACTTCTATACAGAATATATCATGCAAATTGCCACGATAGATGAGTCCAAAGCTAGAATTAAGATTATTCCCTTATTACAAATCCAGTCTTAGTATCTCTCCTATGCTCTAATCTCATATCTCCAATTGTCTATTGGAGATCTAAAATGTCTCATAGATATCCTGAACCGAATGTGCAAAGCAAAATTCATTATCATTTCCTCCAAACTGTTATTGAAATTTCTCTATGACTGATTTTTATTTAAAAAAAAAAATCAAATCTGTTATTTATTTTTAGCATTCTTTTTTTTTTGAAGTTTGAATTCTAAATTTTCTTTCTTCTCCCCTCTCCACTCATTTAGGTGGAAAGAATTACGGTATCAATTATACATTTGAAATCATACAAAACATATTTCAATATTAGTCATTTTGCAAAAATGGTAAAGTAAAAAAATTATACTTTAATGTCCACTTGGAACTCATCAGTTTTCTCTGGAGGTAGATAGCATTTTTTATCCTGAGTCTTTTGGAATTGTCTTGGATCATTGTATTACTAAGAACAGCTAAATTTTTCACAGTTGATCATTACAATATTGCCATTATTATATATAATTTTCTCTTAGTTCTGCTCACTTAATTTTACATCAGTTTGTCTAAGTCTTTCCAGGCTTTTCTGAAACCACCCCTCTTATAATTTCTTATAACATGGTAGTATTCTATCACAATCATATGCCACAACTTTTTCAACCATTACTCAATCAATGGGCATCCCCTTTAAGAATTTGTAGTTCTTTACCACCATAGAAAAAGCTACTATAAATATTTTTGTACAAATAGGTCCTTTTCCTTTTTTCTTGTAATCTCCTTGGACAAACATGGTAGTGGTATTGCTGAGTTAAAGGGTATGCATAGTTTCATAGATCTTTAGGCACAGTTCCAAATTGTTCTCCAGAATGGCTGGACCAGTTTACAACTCCATTAACAATGCATCAGTGCCCATTTTTCCACATATTCTCCAGCATTTGTCATTTTTCTTTTCTATTATTTTAGTCAATCATATAGTTATGAGGTGGTAACTCTTAAATTGTTTTAATTTGCACCTCTTTAATCAATAGTGATTTAGAACATTTTTCATATGACTATAAATTAATTTCTTGTGAAAACTGGGAAATAGCTTGCATTTTTATAAATTTGATTCAGTTCTTTAATTTGAGAAATGAGGCATTTATAAGAGAAAATTATGGTGAAAAATTTTTCCCAGAGAACACAGACGGCATATTTGGGAAGGCAATGGATAGAAGCAATACATATTTGAGGAGGGTCAGGATGAAATAAGAGAGGATAAACTGGGTGATAAAGCATTCCCTTTAATCCAACAATTATCATCATTAGGTCTGTATCCCAAATAAATAAATAAATAGATAAAAAGGACAAAGGACCTATTAGTTCAAAAATGCATATAGCAGTTTTTTGGGTTTTTTTTTTTTTTTTTGTAGTAGTAGTAGTAGTAAAGAATTGTAAATTCTTTGAGAGGATGTACATCATCTGGGGAATGGCTAAATAGTGATAAATGATTTTGATGGAAGAAGATTTTTCTCTATGAAAAGCAGGATGCTTTCGGAAAAACCTGGAGTTACATAAACTGATACAAAGTAAAGTGAGCAAAACCAGAAGAACATTGTACACAGTAATAGCAACATTTTTTAAAAAGGGCTAGCTAAATTATATCGTTTCTAAGTTCTTTTTAGCATCCTTATTGTGTAGACTGTTTTGCCAAGTAACTAAATTTTTCTAAAGAAATGGTGATAACCAAAGTCAATATCCTTTTTCATTCAAAGTCCACTTCCTAGTCTTTAGACAGCTTATCTTTATAGGCTGCGCTGAAGCTACTATATTTTCATGCCATGTATTCTCATCATCATCATCATCATCCTTTATCTGCTAATTTGGCATTGATTTTTACTTCTGTCTATAAATAAGTGATTATACTTTGGGTAAGGCAGTGGACAGAGCACTGAGCCAGGAGCCAGGAAGACTCACCTTCCTGAGTTCAAATCTGGTCTCAGCCATCGCTTAAATATGGACAACTCACATCACTCTGCCTCAGTTTCCTCATTTGTAAAATGAGCTAGAAAAGGAAATGGCAAATCATTTCAGTATTTTTGCCAAGAAGATTCCAAACTATTAAGAAAATTGCCAAAAAAATGTCCAAACACAAAGTATTGGACAAGACTGAAAATGACTGAACAACAACACAAATAGATGATTTTGAAAGAAATTCTCTCTATGTATTTTTTAAATATGTTCTTATTGATGTCTTCTGTTTCTTAAATCACCACTAAATATCCCTCTTCCTCTCCATTCCAGAGAGCCATTCCATACAACAATTAGTATTTTGGGGTAAATGAATCAGCACAACTAATTGATACATTGAAAAAGTGAAAAAAAGATGTAATATGCATTGTGCCTATGAACCATCCATATCCATGAAGGGATGGATTAGAAGTGCTTTTCATATCAGAATTCCCTATATAGTTAAGATTTATTTATTATTGTTTAAAATACAATTTCATTTGTTTTGTGATGTTGCTTGGCATCTGCCTCAACCATTGTTTTTGGTCTGTCTAAATTTTGTCTAATTTTCTAAAGAAAATATTGATGCTATACTGATAAGAAGCTTCCAAGTATATGTACAAGCCTTTGGCTCTTGTTTTAACTTCCTAACTAGATTATAATGTCCTTCTGGATAAGGTCATTATCATCTATTTCCTTTGTTCCTCCCTCAAAGCACACAAGACCTTTCTAACTAGGTCCAATTATTTCCTATGATTTGTGGTACATATCAGATAATGAAAATTAATCATCAAATATTTTATCATCCAGAATCATTTCCCACACACACACACACACACACACACACACACATTAAACTTATTTTTAATGGGATTCATAGTTAAGCTATTCTTTTATTTTTTTTTTTTAATTAGTGAAGAGCAAATGATTTGGATTTCCCATAGTTGTTTTTTTTTTTTTTTTTTTAATGAACAAAGACAAAGAAATAGCACAAGTGCAAAATATTAAGTTGGATCTGATGTCAAAATAAAAGAGAAGAGATTATTTTGAATCTTTTTCTAGGACAAAGAGATAAAAGCAAAGAAGTTTGAAAAAGGCTTTCAGCACTGATAAGACAGATTAAATAATATGACATGAAAGGGACTGGAAATTCCACCTCTCAAAGGGATACACCATACAGGGCTAATAAGAATGCAGACCTTCCACTTTGGGATGGGAACACAGTGTCTTTGCATCATTGTTTTCTGAACTCTCTATCAGGTATTCATTTCATTTAGCTCATTTCAATCTAAAGGGAGAGTGGGGAGAATAGGGAGAAGAAGAGAATGTTCCAGTATGATTCTACAATGAGATACAGACACATTTATTTCTTTTAAATCAGAGAATAATTGAGAACTTGAGGGAACATTCAATCCTCTCTTGTCTCAAAGCAGACCACAACATGAATCATCTCCACTAGGTGACAAGATACTTTCTTTTTAAAGCCAAGAGCAGAATTTCCCTTGGTCACACATTCTAGGATTTCTTCCTCCCACTGACCCTCTATCCATCCTGCTGACATTCTGACTATTACTTTTATTCTCTCCACAAAGATAGAGAACAATCAGATTAGTTTTTATTATGCATCCATTTTTTTTCTTTTAATTTAAATTTAATTTTTTTAAAAAAAGCTTTCTACAGTCTTTTATTTTCCAAATACATGAAAAGGTAATTTTCAATATTAATTTTTGCGAAATTTGGTGTTCCAAATTTTTCTCTCTCCCTCCCTTACTTCCCCTCTCCCCAAGACAGCAAATAATCTGATACAAGTTAAAAATGTACAATTCTTTTAACCATATATTTCCATATCTGTCATGTTGTGCAAGAAAAATCAGACCAAAAGAGAAAAAAAACACAAGAAAGAAAAATACAAACAAAAAGTGAATGTTCTCTTGGTTTTACTTAGTTATCAGTTTATGTAAATTTTTCCAGGCTTTTCTGAAATCAGTCTGTTCATCATTTCTCATAGAACAATAATATTCCTTTACATCCATATACCATAACTTTATTCAGCCATACCCCTATGAGTATCCACTCAATTTCTAGTTCCTTACCACTACAAAAAGAGCTACTACAAACATTTTTGCAGATGTGGGTCCTTTCCCCTTTTTTATGATCTCTTTGGGACACAAACCCAGTAGTGACACTGCTGGATCAATGAATATGCAGTTTGATAGCACTTTGGACATTGTTCCATATTGTTCTTCAGAATGATTGGATCATTTCACAATTCTACTAACAATACTTTAGTCACATCCCTTCAAACATTTATCATTATCTTTTCCTATCACTTTAATCAATCTGAGAGGTATGAAGATTGCTTGCTGTCTCGGGGAGAGGGGAGTCAAGGAATGAAGGGGAAAAATGAATGTTGAAAACTATCTTTACATATATTTGGAAAAATAAAATACTCTTAAGAAAAAATTTTCCTTTTCTTGATTCCACATAATTTTGTTACAGAAAAGAGTAAGACATTTCCTATTAAGTCTTTACGGATGTTCAACTATCTAATCCGGATTTCAGTTAAGTGTCATAAATGAAAAAAGATCAGAGAGTTTTAAAATTTCTCCTTTTACCTGTACATCCTGAATGCTGAGTTCAAGCATGTGACTGGTTGAGAGTTGTGTGTAATGAACATTGATTCCTGTTAGGCTGGCAAAGACTAGTTCTTCTGGAGTTTTATTAATTAAAGACAACCCAATTCCACCTTCTAGTTTCACGAGAACCTGAATAAAAACAAAATATTCCAAACTAAGCACTATTTAAAACGAAATATTCAAGATATTAAGTTGAGAATCGCTATTCCCTTAGACAACCTCGATACCCCTCTACTCTAGCTCCCAAATTCAGAGTAAATACAGTTACAAGATTTACTTTCTACAAATTTGTTTTTCTCTTTCCAAAGGCAGGAGCTGTTAGAATCAATGAGAAGTACAAAAAGATCCTTTCGTTTTCTTTTTTTTTCCAATCTCAAATGCTATTTTAAACTTAAATAGCTATTTCTTCTATGCTAGAATGTTTTTTGGATGAATTTAAAATGTCATTTGCAAACAGTATTCACCATGTTGGTGAAGCAAGATAACCAAAGGATGTCACAGTTGATACAGTCAAATAGCAAATGATATTTAAAGGAAGATAGTAAGGGGGAGGAGGGAAGAACAGAGTTCAATAAGGATAAAATAAAGAAGGGAAATAGAAAAACATAAAGTTGTCATGTATGGATCTTACTTCTAATTCCTGCTCTGTATCTGGGCTCTTAAATTTCCGTAACTCTTGTTCAGTAACAGGAAGGTCATCCGCTTCATACGAAGAACGGTCATTTTTCCGCTGGCTGAAGTCTGTTATCTAAAATCAAATAAATTACTAAGAAATCTGCTTTTTATTTTTAATGTCAAGTCAATTCTATATAGATGTTAATGAAAATATGGGAACTACAAATATTAGTGAGGGACAAAGAAAATTCATTGTATGTGACACGAGGCTTCAAGCTTCAGATATGAATAGCAAATTGTTTATTCTTCTGAATCAACTCAAAAAAAGTTCTAAGCACATTCAGAAAGCAAACTTTAGGCTAAAGTTTAACATTTTATAAGATTCTTGTCTTCTTTAAGGCACAATTATTACAAAATATGAAGTTCATAGGTATTATAACATTTTAAAAGTCCTACCATGCTTTCTAGGGGATAAATGTAAAAGTAGAGGTGGGATTTTTTTTTTAATGGAAAAACAAAAATCGATGCAAGAAGTTCCCATGATGGCAGACAATATATAATAATATGTAAAATGTTATTAAAATGGAATCATTTAGACCACTGTGTAAAAAGATGATGCCAGGAATTAACAACTCATTAGGGGTCACAGTAGTTAGATTAAATTAAAGAAACCTAAACATCTTGTTTAAAAAGGAAGAAATATATTGAGTTTGGAAGGTACATGTGATAGATTGTCACCTGGAGTACTCGAGTTGGTCCATCTGGAATAACTTTAATAGCTAATATCCCAGATCCAGGTCTCATTTTGTGATCAATAAATTGCTGCTCAGGTGGAACTGGTCCCAAAAGTTCCAGAGAAGTGTCAGGACCAAGAACAACTTCTGCTCCATCATATAAACCAGAGATTCCTCCTTTTGCCTAGAAGATGACAAAACAAAGTCAGGGAAAAAGACAGATGTACCAACAGTGTAATGTGTCACATGCGACGCAGAGCCAGAAGTAGCCCCAGGCAACTAGAGTTTTGTCTCAGGTGCTGACACAGAAGAACAAAGAAGATACTACTTCCCTTTCCCAGGTCTCCTCCTGAACAATGTAACCAATCTGGCAACTTGGTCTTATTCCTCAGCCTGGTTCAAGACTAGTGACTTCATCAGAGTTCTATCTGGACATCATGTTCCTCTCCTGGGGACACCTTCCCATTGAGGCACCAAGAGCAGGAACCTATGCCTATGTTGTAGGAGATACCTAAGATCAGTGGGCAAAGATAGCATGTCCTGGCTGCCCTCCTCTCATCCTTTCCAAAGTAAAATCTTAAGAGGGCAAGGACAGAGCTCCTTTGTCTCCTCCAGCATCCAAGAGTATGTAACTTCTTTTCCCCCATCTTTGACAGCCAAAAACAAGAGATGTTGGCTTGTCCCACTATTATTTTCTGAACATTTTTGACAACCAGCACTTAGCATGGCATCTAGTGTTTACTGAATTCAATTTGTTGAACTGAACCACTCAGTAAGCACTTTATGTTCTTTAGATTTCAATTCTCTCCTCTTAGCTTTTTGGTCTATGGGACCTGGGTCCCTTTCTTTTTTCTGCAGTAAGATCCATTAGTACCTTACCTGCTTCAAATGCATTTTCACCATAACTCCTTTTTCCTTCCAAACACTCTGGGGTTTTCCATTTCCCTTAACCTGACCAATTTTCATGACAATCTCAAGGCTCCCTCAGACACACACAGAAAGAGTAATATCTTATTAACCTCTTTCTCCAGCAACCCTTACTCAAATAACTTTGCCTTTCATGAAAAAAGTACTTGATCCTAGTTAAACTCTTGTTTAGCAAGACTTTCTGACTCTCCCATGTTTGAGTAGCATTCAATTCCTCCAAATTCCCATTTCTATGCAGATTTGGTTTTTAGGGATGCCTCCAGCCTTTCTCTCCTTTGTTAGTCTATCTCAGCTTTTCTTCTCTGCTTTTACAGCTCAGAAAGTCTAGTTTTTATCGCTAAAGTTTAAACTTGTGAATTCTTCCTCTTTTTTTTTTAAGTTTAAAACGATTAACTTATTAACACATTTTGCTTCATCACAAAAGACTGTCTCTACCCAAACAAAGCTATTTACAAAGTAATCTTACATCACTTTAAAGATATACAGAGTAATACAATAAATTTTGGAAAAAGAATGCTTGGATCTCGGGCTATTCCACAGACAATTTATCTACACTGCTTTACTCAACTTTCTTTAATCATTCAATGTTACACACTCAACATTTATTCACTACTCCAAGAATCCATGTTTTACCAATGTGGTAACTCCTTCCATCAATACAGATCACATTCCCCTCTGTATTCTGATCAACACTTTGTTGTAACCAAAAACAATCACAACTCAATAGAGAAACTGTCACCAATGAGCCTCTTACAACTTGGATCAGCAGTTTTTGTGTACTCCTGACAGAGCCTCTGAGAACCACCATGACATCAGGAAGCATCAGCGGAAGACCTCAGAATATATGAGATACAGGAAGAGCTAAAAACCAGCCCTTGGGCCTTTTTCTTTAAGTCATCAGCTCACAGAGTCTAAAAAACAACTGAAACTTATTAGGAAAGCACAGCAGGCTACCAGAGCCCACCACTTATCCTTCCAACAAGAAGCAAATTCCAAAGCAGAAAAATTCCCAAAACAGGAATGAATTAGTATCCCAAAGTTTAGGGCTAGATAACATAGCAAAATACTTTGAGGACACACCTTTTCTAAAATAAGGTGTAATAACACAAGAGCTCAGGAGATTCAAGATATTATGGCAAAGTAAGCTCTAAATGCAGCCTAAACCAAAGCTATATCATTTCCATATATAGAGCATACACAAGCCAGACAGAGGGTGGAGAAGGGATTCCATATTTGTTTGCTTTGCTAATTCATGAAACCAGAGTTCAAAAAGTGAGTAAAGAAAAAAAAAAAAAACTTTTCAGTTGTTAATTTGTAGGGCAGGTTTCAACATGGAGAGTATTTTTGTGACTGGTAAAGGTTTAAAAAGAAAGTACTTATACTTCCTTATAAGGCTATTATCAGAAATTGCTTTAACCTTTTCAGTTAATGAATTGTTCAGAATAACTGGATTAAAAGAAGCTTATTTCCCCAAACAAAACAAGTTCTCTACTGAATATTTTACTACAGAATTATTCAATGGTATAAAAATGACAAAATTGTGTGTGGCGGGGGTTGGGTTTCTCTTAAATAGACTTAGAAAAAATCCATCACAGAAGGATTAACTTGGGGGGATGGGAGAGAAAGAAAGAATATATACACAGAGGATTATGAGGATTTTAGAAACACATCAGAAATAAAAGGTGGATCAGACATAGGACTCACTGTTTTTAACAAGGCCCCTCTTGCCTCAAAAAGGATGAATTGTAATGCTAATTGAAAAATCACAAATCTGTTCCAGATGTATGCTTCATATAGAAGGGAGCTTGTCTTTGATCCAAAGAGCTCAGGGCAAAGGAGTAAAGAAAGTACAGTTTTACTCAATAGTAGTCAGGGACTGCCCTGACTGCTGAACAAAACAACCTTGATATCAGCCCCAGAGCACGTTTTGCTATAAAAACCAATTTATCACATGGAAGAACAACTTGGTTTCTACCTAAGAAAAACATACCATGAATTCTACCAATCACAAAACCTTCAAGTTGGAAGCAACTTCAGAGGCTTCCATCTAATCCAAAATCAGAGCCCCACAAGATTCCCTCTCCAACATACCCAACAAGGGGCCATCTGGCTGACCACTGCTTGAAGACCTCCAGTGAGGGACAATTACAATGCTCCTGAAGCAGCACAAGACACTTTGATAGAGCTCTAATTCCCCCAATTTTTTCTCACATAGTGCTTAAATTTATCTCTGCAATTATCAATTACCCACTTCTAATTCTGGCCTTTGGGGACAAGCAAAAAATGTCTAATCCTACTTTGATGTAACAGCCTTTCAAATACTTGAAGATAGCTAAATATGTTGGCCCTCAACTTCCCAGGACTTGTCCTACCCTACCCTAAGGATTACCCTATTCTATACCCTCTGTGGCATAATAAACTCAAGGTCCCTTGCTGTTCTAGTTGTTTTCCTTTGAAAGCCCTCAAGTTTGTGGTACTCAGTGGTACATGGTCCAAGTACGAAACACAATACTCCAAATGCAGTTGATCCAAGTCATCAGAATTCTCGCCTCATCATTTGTGGATACTGTATTCCACTTAAGGGAGCCTAAGGTTACATTAGTTTTCTTGGTTTTTATACCACATTATTGAATTCTATTTAAGTTTGATGGACACTCAAACTCCCAGAGTTTCCAGATGAACTGCTGATCAATCATGTCTAGTTCACCAATTACTTATATGGTGTATTATTTAATCCCAAGTCTAAGATAACAGTTACACACATTTAATTTCAATTAACTAGATCTGGCCCCATGTTCTAGCTTGGCAAGACCTTTAGGGAAACTTATTCTGTCATCCATTGTAATTTCAATCCTTCCCTGCTTCCTACAATCTATAAATTTGACTAATGTCTTTATTCAAGTTACCAATAACATGTTCAGCAGTAGAGGGCCAATGACAAATCCCTGGGGCATTCCCTCTACTGGCATTCAAAACAGTCAGTCAAGAAGCATTGATCAGCACTTCCCAGGAGCTAGATCCAGAGCCAAGTTCTAGAGATCCAAAGAAGGGGTGAAAACATGAAAAATGACACTTCAGCTCTGACCATTCAGCCAGTTCTGAATCTATTCAACTGCACTGCTGCTTAGTCTATACCCTGATGACTTTTCCACATGAAGAGCATGCAGGCTTGAGGACTTAACTCTGCTACAATCAAGGCAAACTACAGATCTCCAATATTCCCCTCTCCAATTAGTCTTATAATCAAAAAAGAGAATGAAGAAAGTTTTATGTGCTTTGTTGTTGACAGAACCACAATGATTCTTTGTGATGACCACTTCCTTTTCTAGATATGTTTGCTAATCATCTCTTTAATAATATTTTGAACCAGGATTCTAAATCAAGTTCACTGACCTATAATTTACTGACTCCTTGTATTTTCTTTTTGGAAAACTGGGAGATTTCTCTCTCCCCAACAATGTGGTGTGTTCAGTCATTTCAGTCAGTTCCAACTCTTTGTGATCCTATTTGGGGTTTTCTTGGTAGAGATATTGGAGTGGTTGGCCATTTCCTTCTCCAGTTCCTTTTACAGAAAAGGAAAAACTGAGACAAATAGGGTAAAATGACCTTGCTAAGGATCCCACAGCTAGGAAGTGTCTGAGACCAGATTTGAACTTAGGAAGATGACTCTAGGCCAGGTACTGTGTGCACTATGGCGCCACCTCACTGAACTTTCAATTCTGTGCTATTTTTGCCATTTTCCACAATCTTTCAATTTTCACCAACAGAAAATTTTCATATGAAGTGACGTAATTCATCAAGGACAGCACTTGTTATTATGGGGAAGAGATTGGAGGATCATTTTGGATATCAACTCCTAACTATCTTGTGTCCTTAAATTTAACTTTGTGTCTTTTCCGGTTCAAAACAGAGAAAACAAAGAAGTAACAACTGAGAAGCCGGGTCTAAGTACTGAAATCCTTCCCCTTTTTAAAGACACAAAGATGACACACAGACCCTGCACTTAAAGAGATTATTTCCCAAAAGGGCTGCAATCCACGTACACAAATCACTATGATACTGTCAAAAAAGGAATGACTACAAAGGCTAGGCTAAGGTAAAACACTAAGGGAAACCTAGGTAAGGAAAATTCCTTTCATCTGGTACTGTTGGGGAAAAGTTTCATGAAAGACATGGTACCTGAGTTAGGGACTGAAAGGAGAGACTTTAGCAGATAGAGATGAAGGGGTATGGAATGAACCAAAATGGGTAGGGGTAAGAAAGGGTAGTGCAAATTGATCAGAGGATCCAGTGAAAAGAAGTAATGCAAAATATGTGAGAATGGCCTACTGGAGAGAGACTAGAAAAACCTTTGATTTTTGCCTGTAATCAAAAAAGTTTGCCTAGAAATATTTAATCTGAAATGTCAATTTGACTCAAGTGCCCAGCAAACAGAGGGATATGCCTAAACAACAAAGTAATCTGCACTTTGATATTTCCTAGAAATACACTCACCAGGTCATTTTGGGATTCCTTAAAGAACACAGCAAAGACAACAGGAGAACATGCACAATTCTGAAAGTTTTTGATTAAAACTCCACAGGATTATTCCTAATATGCCTCCCAATTACTACTCCATTTACTCTGGACTCTTCATTACCAAGAGTAAATCTAAATAAACCTAAGGGCTGTTGGCTGAATGCTCTTCTCATAGGGGTTGGACACAGTGTTGCAGTCTCAAGCTTCCAACAGCACTGACCTGTACAACAAGCCCATGCAACCCACAAGTCAGCTTTCCTTCACGGAAACTCCACGTCTGGGTCGTGCTGCGCCGACGATCGGGCTTTCTCAGCATCAGAGGTTCAAATCTGGAGAGAGACAAAATGACAAGGACTAGCTATTTCAAAGTCTTCATTTCTGCTCACACATAAATGAGCTGCTTGACTCCCTTGTAATGCCTTCTACTCTTAAAACCTAATGAAATGCCTGACTGTCTTGGGACTCAATCTGAATACTTCTTAAAGGCAGAAAAAATTGGGTATAAAATAAAATGGAAAATAATAAGCCATCAGCCTTAAGTATTAACTTGGAAAAACGTATAATACAAGAAATAATAAACTTGGATACATATTTTTCAATTTATTACAAAGACATTTCTGTGAAACACAAAAAGGGATATCAATCATACCTATTTTAGATTCCTTTACATGGTCTCTGTTCTATTCTATCCCAAAATGCCTTATTTTATATCATGCTTTAGTTGCTTCAAATTGCCTAACGCCTTCTTGGAAGCAGGTGGATTATACATCTTAAATAAATAATAGCACCAGTTTAACAGATAGGAAAATATAGGCATAGGGTTATCCAAACAAATAAAAAATATGCTCATACTTTATTGTTAATAATTTATTTCAATCTCAGTTCAATGCAAACCAATTTGCACAGTTGGTTTCAACCTAAATTTATTAGCTATGAGTCTTAAGCACAAATTGCCTCGATAATGACCTGTTATCTGTCACAGCAGCGAGACCAGCAATGTCTAGAATGGCAGACCCTTCGACAGATCGAGAAGCTGCAGGTTTATTAGGGTTGTGAGGAACTGAGGAGCCTTCATGGACCAACATGCCAGTCCCAGTCATCCTCCACAGCTGAGACCGCTTTCCTGGTTCCTACAGTATGGACACGGGAAAAAATAAAACAATAATCTTGTGAAGTTAAGACTGTCTCATCAGCTGAAGCTGAAAGAACTGCCAGTTTTCAGGAGGCAGTTAGCCTTAACTCATGCTGTAATCAGAAGAGGATCAGGAAATATCTTCATTTCATGCAGCCTTTTGTAATTCGCATTTTACTACTAATTATAAGATGGTACTTGAGATAGACAAGAAGCAGGAAGATATACTAAGCTGTAATTCAACTCAAATCAGCAAGTATGTTATTGAGCATCTTCCATTTGCCAGGTACTATGCTGGGCTGTGAGGAGACAAAGACAAAAAGTCCTTGTCCTCAAGGAACTTATATTCCATTAGGAGGACACAATTATACAAAGAAGAAACTACAAAACATATATGAAGTGATTTTACTTAGGGGGAAGGCACTACCACCTGGGCGGATAAAGAAAAGCTTCCAGAACTAGGTTCTGAAAGAAGCCTAGAACTCTACAAAGTAGAGGTGAAAAGGAATGACATTCTAGCTATGGAACTTAACTCAGGGCTAACTTGTCTAAAATTCAAATAACTCCAAAAGCTCAAAAAAACAGCATTTTTAAAAAACAGCACATATTCTGCTTTGATAACAGAGGATTAAATTTCAAGTTAAACAAAATGAGATAAGGTATCTTTAAAAAGCAAAACAAAACGATGCTACCTCTGAAATATATCTCCTTGTCAGCTGCAGATGTCCAACAAGTCTCAGCTCAGTGGAAAGAGCATTTAACTTGCAATCATAAGAACTGAGTTCAAAACTTGGCTCTACTTACTGTATAATCTTGGAAAAATCACTTGTGCTTGGCTCTCAGTGTCCTCATATGTTAAATGAGACAATGAGCCTAGAGACACCTCTGTGACCCTAAGCCTTTGACATCTACAAGATCAAGTAAATGCCTCCTAATTTGGCTAAATTTAATATAATTTTGTCTAGTAAATTTTAGGAGAGAAGTGTCAAACTAGCAACTCAAACCAGATTAAATGTAACTGGAAAATGTTTAAGAAAATTAATTAAAGTACAACACAACACTGACAATGTTATTTTGTGGTTTTCTAAGTCAATCTATGGATTCATTTCTATTGGAGTTAGACCTCACTGTTTAAGAGTACTTTAATATCCAGAAAATTCACAATCCATTAGAATATGTATTGTATGTACATGTATGTATGTCATACATATATACATATTGTAATACTTCACACTGTTACATCAACTTGACTGAACTAGTCCTCAGAAAGGAACCTCTAATTTCAGATAGAGATGCCAGGAACATATCTGGTAGGGTGCTTTCAAAAGTGCTCCAAGGAGCTCAGTTAAAGCCCAGTTTCTTACCTTTTTCTTTAATATAACTCTTTGCGTTTTGGGTGAGACATCTAGGACAAGCTCTCCACAAGTAACAGCTTTGTTGGAAGCCACAGGCCTTCCTGTTCCCTCCTGCAATCTGGAATTTCATGAAAATCCAACATAAATTTAATGAAAATGAGAGTCTAATCATTTCTACGAAAGGATAAATAAGAAATAACGCAGAAAGAAAAGACCTTTATCATGGTTAGCTAATACACTAGATTTCTTTCCAATTCAAAGATGCACATCATCTGACATGTAGAATATAGTGTAACAGGTTATAATACTATATTTTCCATTCTGTGAAAATTGTAATTTTTTCCTCAGGTATAAAATGCTAACTAGATGATGAAAATTATGGAGGAAGACCTTCCTTCCAAGGCTTTTGCCAGATTCCTGACTCTTACTTCCTTCTTTGGCAGAAATCAGGAATAAGAGAGCCAGGAGTACAGCCCTATGGCAGCTAGAAGGTTTACTGATGAATAAGTCAGAGATTAACTTTTGCTTGTTTGACTTTCCTGAGGATTCAAGATCCTAAGATCTCAGGGAATTCCAGAACCTGGGCTTTGAACTGTCTTAGATACAATTTCAATGAGCTGGGTATATGTCTAAGCCCCAATACCACAAAAAAATTTGTTAGGTAAGAAGCCTGGAGGAAAAGTTTCAGTGCTACTCCCTCCATTAGTTACTATGAAGATGTGAGGAAACCTCAAAAGGAGATTCAATCACTGAGTCATATAATCCTCCAAAGATTTTCTCCCATTAACTCCCTGCAGCTTTCAACTTACAAAGCTCAGAAAACTGCCAGGGGCTGAACTTGGGAACCACAAGGTTGATATAATTTAAGAGGAAAACTATTGGTGGAATATTTTCTATTATAGCCTTTGAAAAACTAAACATGTTATACTATTTGTACACAAGTCCTTGGCAGAGTAAAGAACTAGTATTACCCTCACTAGAAAGGAAGGGTCTTCAGGTCTCTAAAAGAGCTCCTATGTGTCCCTCAGGTAAGTAAATATCACGTACTGACTGCCAATCACCTCCACAGTAGGATGAAATCATTCTGAACAAGCTGTCATAGACTGGGACCTTATTAATTAATAAGAGGTCAAAATGGCAGGTCCCAAATAAAAAAAAAAGCAATATATAAGTGTAGTTGTAATGCTAAATATTTGGTTATATCACCTTTTTGGTCAGAAAAATCCCATTTGAAATTTGCTCTGACAATATCAACAGGGAAAGAGCAAGTTATACTTGAGATTACTAAGAATGACTACCGAGAAGAAAAAATACCCAACACATTTTTACAGATTTTTTTTGTTTCCAAACAAAAATACCAATGTTTGAATGACAAACTTACCAAGCCTTATTTGAAGTTAACCTACAATAAGTAGCTGCTTTTCACAATTTCTACAATTAGATGATGACAAACATTCCAATTTGAAGGGTTTTGAAGGGGAATTTGGCGCTTCTTGCAGCCTCAACTATTTTGCATAAACTTCAGGGAAAACCTGGTATAATACTCAAATGTCAGCCTAACATAGTATCATCAGTGGGTGGCATATGGGTGTGATGATGAAAGTTATTTTGCAATGAAGAACGAACAAGAAGAAAGGGGCTTTAAAAGAGCGGCGAGAAGGATGTAGGATTGATATAAAGAATATATAACTTACAGTAAGAGTTGTTAAAAGGTTATGGGGGAGGCGTCTTGGGCAATTTTGAAAGGGAATATTCTATTCAATTTGGATAACGTTTGGCATTGATCCAAGGGAAGGGGCTACATTAAATGAACTCCCAAGAGTTTGGCCCAGGAGTTTATGATGATGACTGATCAGAATTTGTTCTGTCACTAGAAAAACAGTTTAAAATCCAATGCCAGCTAATAATCAGATCCTTTTGCTTGCAAGAAGAGTAACAAGGGATTACCCTGAGAATGTATATGTAGCAGCTATATAGATGAAGTTTTCATAATAAAGTTGCCAGTTGTCCTGGAAATCATTCATGTTGCAGTTAATCTCTGAGGAGCCCGCTCCTTTAACAGTTAATGTGATGAAAGGTGGCAGGACAGGCTCATCCCACGCATAATCCAGTGAGGTCATGGGCTTCACTTCAGTTCGGAGCCTGGGCTCAGCCACGCCGTGCTGAGTAAAGACAACTGGGACCTACAGGAATGGCAAAGAAGACAAAGAGGACTTTCATTCAGAGTGGTGACCTCAGGTGGTGAATCAGGGCTTTGCCGGGCAGCTGGCTTATGTTCCTGTTGGTTTCCGCCTGCCGACTGTAGATAGAAATAACTCCAGGAAAGTTTTGGAGCCTCCCTTTTAAACCTAAGAATCCACCTATTCTAAAGAATCCTTCAGCTAAAAGGACTCCAGGGGACTCTTGGCAGGCAACACTTGAGAGTCTTTCCACTGATAAATTCTTAGGGTCAGCAATTTATATTCTGTGGCAATTTTCCCCTTGCTATGTATGAAATACTTGAAAAGAAGAATTAAGGTTTTGGAATTGAAAGTATTAGTCACAGAAATCATTTAAAATCATTTTCATTTGGTTTTCTTTGGATGCCTAATTACAAACCTACAGCAAAGTTACCCATTGCTGGGCTGCTGGGATGGCCTAATTCTGAGTCACTTTTTCACTGACTATATGGAACTCTAAGAGCCAGCAACTCTGTGGCAGAAGGCCTATTAGGAATGCCAAATGCTATAGTCAAAAAAATTTTGGGAGACTATAGAGTACTATTTGGCCTGGGCATGTCTATTCTGTTCCCAGGACATTCAACAGTAATTAATTATCTGATGGTGACTCAGATTATTCAATTTTATTATTGGTATTGATTTTCAGTAATAAGAAGGGTACTAGCAATACTAAGAACCAAAGGGATTCCTACTTCTCATTCCTGCAAAGATAAAATGCTTCCAACCATTCTTCTTGGGGCAGCAAACACCTCAATCTTTCTCTTACAAAACAGTCAGTGTGGTCCTAAATGAGCTCCCTGCTAAGTTAAGACTTGATACCTTGGAAAAGTTGTCAATTCGGAAAGGAGGAGGTAACTGATCTGTGTCACTGAATGAAATTCTATATGTGGCTCCTCGGAGAGTAATTTCCACTCGAAGAAAGAAGCTTTTGCCTAGGGTATCTCTGCAAAAAAAAAAAAAAAAAAAAAAAAAAGACAATAAAATAGAATTCAAAACATTCAGAAAAAATTCAAAACAGCCTGATTTTCTATTGGTATCATAATGTCAATATTATCAAATGAACAAAAACATTTGGGTGCCCATGCACAGCTCAATATATGCTAGATAGATTAATTCATATAAAAAGATAGGATGTATACATAAGAAATTAAAAGCTTTCACAAAGAATTTGGTAACATTACATTTATAAAAGTAAACTTTTAGTTATCTGTACATGGCACATCCAAATTTTTGCTTTTATTCCAAGAGGTTTCTTGTTCTCAACCAACACACTAATTAGTTAACTCCATTGTCATCAGCCTGAATACTGTTGGCAAATGAAACAAATTGTTGTGTTCATTCAACAGGTATTATCACTCTATACAAAGCACGAGGCTGGCTTTTAGACAAGTTCTAATCCCTACTCTTTGAGCTTAAATTTTACGACGCAACTCCAGATAACTATAAGATAGCACATGAACCTTGGATTTATTCCCTTCCAACCCTGACTGAGAGCCTTCCCTATCACTCAAATACTCTCTTTTCTTATTTGCTGATTCCTTCACTAATGCCCAAACATGGACAAATTCCTGCATCTTCAAAAACCTTTGCTTAATCCTATTGACCCTTTAAAGCATCATCTATTAGTTCATTATCCCCTTCACAGACAAACTTCCTGAAAAAGCTATCAGCATTTTTCTAATCTCCCAATTATTTCTGAGCCCTTTATAAATCTGAAATTCAACCTCATCATTCAACAGAAATTGTTCTCTCCAAAAGTACCAATAACTTCACTTGGTTAACCCAACATTTTCTTATTCTTCATTATTCCTGACCTCTTAAAACATTTGATACTATTAATTACCCTCTTTCTTCCTAGACCCTGAAATATTATTTTTTCTCCCTGAGTTTATCTCTATCTCTCACTCTCATCAGCTCCTAGAGGTTCAACTATTATCTCTAACTAAATGATTCTCAGATCTATATATAGGGTTTTACTCTTTTTCCTTAACTCCAGTCCCACACCAACTACCTATTAGATGTCTTCAACTGGATGTGCCAGAGGCATTTTGAACTTAATGTACCAAAAAGAAAATTTGATTATATTTCCAAATAAAACTGCTTTCTACCTAATTTTCTACTTCAGTCAAGGGCACTAAGTCACCCAGGTTAGCAAGCCAAGAGACATCTTCTCTTCATCCCTTCCCTCTTCCTCATCCCCTCATATACAATCAGTCATAAAATCTTATTAATCCAACTCCACAATCTCTTATATATACTCTTCTTCCCTTCATGTGGAGGAGGGTAGTAAAGGAAGTAACTAAGCATATATAGCTTGTATTTTGTGCCAGGCACTGCTCTAAGGGCTTTTACAAACATCATCTAATTGAGCAGGCTGATTTGAGAAAAGCCTGGAAGGACTTACATGAACTGATGCTGAGTGAAGTGAGTAGAACCAGGAGGATCACTGTACACAGTAAAAGCAACAATGTACAATGATCAATTAAGACTTAGCCCTTCTCAGCAATATAATGATTCAAGATAATTCCAAGAAACTTGGGATGGAAAATGCCATTTGCATCAAGAGAGAGAACTAAGGAGATTGAAACATACTATTTTCATCTTTTTTTTTTTTAATTTGTGTTTGCTTTTTTTTTTTTCTCATGGTTTTTTGCTTTTGTTCTGATTTTTCTTTCACAACATGACTAATATGGAAATATGTGTAATATGATTGAACACATATAATCTATATCAGATTGCTTGTTATCCTGGAAAGAAAGGAGGCAAGGGAGGGAGGAAAAAAAAATTGGGGCACTCAAACTCTTACAAAAATAAATGTTGAAAACTATTCTTACATATAAATGGAAATATTTCATTGGAGCCTTTCAACATCTTTGCAAAGTGGATACTATTGCTATAATCACTTTGTAGTTGAGAAAGGGCAAACAAAGATGACTTGCCCAGGCTCAGTGAGCTAATATCTGAGGCCACATTGGAACCAAGGTCCTCCCATCTCCAGATCCAACACTCTACCCATTGCACCACCACATGGCCATGATCCTTGTATAAATGACCTTTCACTCGGGTCAGTTCAGTAACTACCTGAATGATCTGCTTCCTGTCTCTTCTCACTCTAATCTATTCTTTTCCCAACAAGTAGTCAAATGGTTATTCCTTTTTTTTTTTTTTAAAGCTTTTCATTTTCCAAAAATATGCATAATTTTTAATATTCACCTTTGCAAAATCTTGTGTCCCAAATTTTTTTTCTTCCTCTCTTCCCCCTACTCTCTCCCCTATATAGCAAGTAATCCAATATATGTTAAAACATATGCAATTCTTCTATACATATTTTCACAATTATGCTATACAAGAAAAAGGAAAAAAATGAGAAAGAAAAAAAAGCAAGTAAACAATAACAAAAAAGGTGAAAATATTATGTTGGGATCTATATTCAGTCCCCATCGTCCTTTTTCTGAATGCAGATAATTCTTTTCATCACAAGTCTATTAGAATTGGCCTGAATCACCTTATTGTTGAAAAGAGCCACATCCATCAGAATTGATCATAATTTTGTTGTTGCCATGAACAATGTTTTCCTGGTACTGCTCATTTCACTTAGCATCAGTTCGTGTAAGTGGCTCCAGGCTTTTCTGAAATCATTTTGTGGATCATTTCTTACAGAACAATATCCCATTACATTCATATACCATAACTTATTCAGCCACCCTTCAGCTGGTGAGCATCCATCTTGCCTTGACAAAAAGGACTACTACAAACACTTTTGCACATGTTGGCAAATGGATATTCCTAAAGCTGACCATACTGCCCAATTGCTCCTGAAGCCCCTCCAGGTGCTCCCTGAAGTTTCTAGGATTAAATTACCAACTCCCTTAGTTGGGTTTGCTATCTTTGGTGATGCTGCTGGGACCAACTTTTCCAGGCTCACTGCACATTACTTCATTGTGTACATTCATGGAACGGAGAAGTAATGTGGAAAAATTAAAGTGGGAAATAATCCAAAAATTATTTATGTTTGACTTAGGAATGCATTAGCTTGATGGGGTGAGTCATGCGTTTGGGTAATGGATTTATCTTCCTATTTGTGTTCTGCATCACCTTGTTGTGTGTCTTCCACAGAAGTGCCTCTTCTCCTGCAATGCTCTCCCTTGACTGCACTTACATGACTGTAAATTCCACCTTTATACAAAGACTTCCAAATCTGCCTCTCCAGTTCCAGCCTCTCCTCTTTTTAAAAAATAAATAAAATTCAATAGGAATACTTGGAATGCTTTCCAACAACATATATCAAGGGAGGGGATCTACCCTACCAAGGTAATACATGAATATACATGATGAAGCCCTGACTTTAACACATATACATAAAAATGAATCTAGGATTCCAAATTGGATGTGTTATCAAAGAATTCAAAATTCTTTGGATTGAGTTTCAAGGGACAGAAGAAATAACTTGATAGTGAGATAATACAATTATCCCTGGACTGACTGAGATTTTTTTATTTTTTACTTTCACTATTAAAGGCTTGAAGAATCCTAGGCTGGGAATAAAGAGTCAGTCTACTCATGAGAATGGCACTGAGTCCATGGGGAATTTTTGTACAAACTTATAAGAATGGATTAAAAAATAGGTAATCAGATTCTTCATTTAAATCTAAGCAAAATTTCTAGAGTTCCAGGCAATCAATATTCATCACATGAGCTCAGTGTTCTTCTGACAATTCTACCTCTTGGTCTTTGTAATTTGTCACAACAGTCTACCCCAAATACAAGCAGTTCTTTCACTGCTCATTCCACCAACATACTCATGCTTGTATGAGCTTCACCAGGTTTAAGATCTCAAAGATACCTGTCAGGGCTAAACTAAACACAAACAAGTCAAGGCGGGGCAATGGGCAGCTTCCATGACTGCATTCCCAATGAAGTGTATCTTGTCTGACTAGAGATGCCTTATGCTTACCTCATATTGATATGGAATGAGTTGTTCTTGTTGACTTCAAAGCCTCCAGACCAAACACAGTTGGGGACATCCATCAGACGCACACATAAGAGCTGGTCATAGTCATTTCGGGGCCAGTGGAAAACCACACTGGAACCAGGGAGGGTAGAGATATAACCATCAGGATTGGATGTTCCCTACAAGATAGCAGTCCATTAAAGTTGAGTGAACAAATGAAATCATTTTTTATCTTCAAATTGTTAGATCTCTTGCCTCCCACCCAAAATGGAGTCCCCATAGTATAGTACCCATAAGAATAGAGTATCCTCTACTCTTAAATGTAAACACTTTTTGAACACATGTTTTTTCTGGGTGTCCCAAAATAAGCTCAATCATGATTTATTAGAATAAACAATTAAAGTATTTGATTACTTCTATTACTTGTTTTGACTAGAGCAGACAGAATTGGCATTCCATTAATAATAACTTCTAAGTTTCCACAAAGTTGGTTTTAAAATGAATGCTTTTCAAGCAATAGCCAGCTTATTCAAAAATTCAAAAAAATAGCCATGGCTATTAATTAAGTACTAGTCATTCTTCATAGAAAAATTTCTTACCTGTCCCTTGGCAAATTCTCTCTGTGCAAAAGCTAGCTTATGAGATGACTTATTATCTAGCAGATATCTGGGTGCAAAGTTGACCATGCAAGTATCAATGTAGCGACCTCGGCCTTTTTTGACATCAATACCTAAAAATAAGATCAATTCTGATCAATTGATTCAGAGAAAGATAAGAGTTTGACCAAAAAAATCATACCTTCATGAACAAAATTGGGTGTCTCCAAAGAGTTCTATCCTGAGCCCTCTTTTCCGCCCTTTCTATACTATTTCACTTGGTGACTTCATCCATTCTCATAAATTTAATCACCATCTCTCTATTGAACCTTCCTCCCTTCCAAACTTCCCTATTACTGTTGAGAGCATCACTTATCCTTCAAATCTCCCAGTTTCGCACTGTAGGGGTCATCCTTGACACCCCCTTTATCTAACATGTTGCCAGTTTCACCTCTACAAAATGTCCTGAATATGCTTCCATATTTCTTCTGCCATTGTCACACCTGGTGTAGGCTGGCCCTCAGCCTCTCAAGCCTCAATTATTGCAATAGCCTGTGAAGGGACTTCTGCCTGCCTCAAGTCTCTCCCCACTCCAATCTTGCCTCCATTCAGCCACTAAAGTGATTTTCCAATAATACAAGTCACAAGGTGACGGGGTGGACTTGTGTTATTGGAAAATCACTTTAGTGATCACCCCCTTATACAATAAACTTTGGTGGTTCCCTATCACCTCAAGAATCAAGTATGAAATCTGTTTGGCATTCAAAGCACTTAATCCCTTCTTACCTTTCTGGTTATCTTCCACCTTCTTCCTCACACACTCCTGACCCAGTGCCATTGATCTCTTGCCTTTTACCCCAACAAGATACTAGGTCTCATCTCCGAGCATTTTCTCTGGCCGTTCCTCCATGCCTGGAATGCTCTCTCTTCATATCCACCTCCTGGCTTCCCTGGCTTCCATCAGGTCCCAGGTAAAACCCCACCTTCTATACAAAGCCTTCCCCAATCTCTTTTAATTCTAGGGTCTTCCCTCTGTGGCTTATTTCCTTTGTAAGCTGTCCCTAACTTGTGATCACTGCTTGCACGTTATCTCCCTGATCTGATTGTGAGTTCCTTAAGGACAGGGACATTCTTTGTATACTCAGTGTTTAGCACTTTCCCCAGCATACAGTAAACACTTCATGAATGTTTGCTAGTGCAATAAGCTCCTGACTTAATTCAATGTATAGATTTGGAAATGAAAGTATGATTCTATTAGCAGAGTGTAGCCTTCTATTCTACTCTTAATAGCATTTCATCTATAATCACTTGATTCATTATTAGCCATTCCATATTGCCTAGCCTGATTTCCTTAGAAACACTGTAATAAAACCAGTGTGGTTGGAATGAATAGGAATTCATCCATAAGCATTTAGTTTTAAATAGCAAAAGTTGGCCACTGTCATAATTTTATGTAATCTACTCCTATCCACCTGTGTCTAAGTTTATGCCCCAAACATTTGCAACTTTAACCACCATTCTTATCCTTGGTCAACTCAACCCATAAAAAACCTCCATCCATACCCTACAACAAGTTATATACTTTATGTAACATGATCCAAAAAGAGAAAAGCAATGAGAAAGAAAACCTGAAACACCAAATCCAAACTCTGAGTGATTTTATAATGGTAAATTACCTGAGATTAACAAATCAGTAGTAAATAACATAAAGTCTATCACAATGGATGCATACATGATAATCAGGCATTTTCAGAAAATGCTAATTATTGATATAAACAAATGTTTAAACAATTATGAAGGCTTACAAACACTTAAAGGGCTGGATAAACCATAAAACACCAAAGAACTTAGAAATGTTAAGTCAATCAGTTTGAAAAACAGATAAAGTTGTCTTTCCACTTACTTTATTACACTACTAACTGGCACCTCTTATGCCTTTTCCTTAATGTGGCAGAAGCTATCTTCTCTGTATGTTGAGCACTGAGATGCTTAAAACCTGCTAGTTGTTTCATTTTCTCAATGAGAAGCACCAGTGCTCAGTTTCCACAGCATCAGCTGATACTCTGAGTCTGGTTTCAACAATAAAGTGTCACTGGGAACTAAGCCTGCACCATCCTGCCAGAACTCCAACTATGTGCCTGCTGGGCCCAGCTGGTATTGCCTGGTCTCCCCCGTCCAGGCTCTCCTCTCTACGCTCCCTTCTCGGCACAGCCCCCGCTCTGGCACTCCTAACTTACACATGTGCCCAAGTTGGTGCTCTTTTGTACTTCCTGTCTGCCTCCTCAAGCTGGGCACAGCTGATCCTCCCAAGCTCAGTAGGTACTGTACCTTCTAAATAAATAATGCGATAATGGCATTTTAATTTTTCCCTTTTAATGTGCGAGTGGTGATGCCAAACTGTACAGGTGTTCAGTTCAAATGAACATGTACTTATTAAGTACCTACCATGTGCCAGCTCTTGCCTTGTATGTTATGGACACAAAGACAAAAACCAGTCATTTCTTCAAGGAGCCTACATACTATTGGAGGGAGTTTTTATGACATTAGAAGACACAGAACAATTATTATTATCATCATTATTACTGTTTTTGAAAAAAGATAGAGAAGTCAAATTTATCTTAATCCCTACAAAAATACTCCTGGTCTCTCTGTGGGACCAGCCCTATTCAGTACTCTGGAACTATGATTTAGCAATTACCAATTTCAATTTTCCTGCACTCTCTTCAAATTCAGGGCACTGAGTTCTAAACCTGCTTCTGACCCAGACCTGTTCTTCAGTGCCAGGCCAGTCACTAAAACACTGCTCCAGTTTCATGGACAAAAATGCCAGCCTCTTCCTAAGTTTGTAAACGTCAATGAATTTGGGGTAAATGATGAAAAGTCTTTCTAAATATTCCTACTGTTCTCTGAAAAATAAGAATTCAAGTCAAAACGATACTTTTTCCTGGTCACAGATAAGCATGAAATTAAATAGACAAGACAGCCCTCAAGAGAAAGCTTTTTGAATTGCATCTAATTTTCTAAGAGAAGCAGCCCAAAGGCCACGGCTGCACTGGGGCAAGCTTATGCTGCAGCACCATAGTCGAGGGTCACATACCAATGTTATAAATCAGGCCAGGCCGGTTTCCTGGTTGGATCACTTTCAGGGCTCGAACTCCACTCCCTCCATCCAGTGAAAAGCCCTGGCACCAGCCAGGCACACCTTCAGGGTGAATCCCCCTACCGATCCGCATGGTACAGCTGTTGGGCAGAAAAGCAAGTAAGTGGAAAAGAAGTCTATTTTTTCAAAGTGCTAGAGAATAGACACTTTCAAACCATGGTGATGGAGAAGACTTTTTAGAGACCCTTGGACAGCAATGTGGTCAAGAAAGTCAGTACTTTTTTTTTTTTTTTAAAGAGAGTCAATACTTAAAGAAATTATATCAGATTATTCACGGGAAAGCTAATTACTGAAGCTGAAGTTTAAATACTTTATCCCTATAATGAGAAATCCAGACTCATTGGAGAAGACCATGATGTTAGGAAAGACTGAAAATAAAAGGAGAAGGGATGGCAAAGGATGAGATGAATAGATAGCATCATGGAAGAAATGAATATAAGCTTGGTCAAATTTTGGGAGACAGTGAAAGACAGAAAGGCGTGGCACGCGATGGTCCATAGAGTCACTAAGAATTGGACACAAGTAAATGAGTAAATATAACATCCTTCTAATACCAGCCTTTCCCTCCAATTTCTATCCTGTGGTTAAGGGCACCACTTGCTCCTAATATTAATGCTCAAATTCTAGTTATCCAGTCATAGGCCATGAGCTAGACAATTACAGAATCCTACATCAATTTTCAGGAGTCCAATGATCATTTTTATTCACATGACTCTCTCCTTCCCCAAAAATCTTAACTCCTCACCCAATGCAAAATACTGTTAAAATGGCCAGTATCATATCATTTAGTTTTTCACTCTATAATGGTTTGAGTCTTTAGAATTAAGTGCTGAAAAATAAATAGGGTGAAGTGAGTCACTGTGCTTTCTTTCTTGGAAGCACAATTTGATACAAGTTACTTCCTAGAGTTCGGAGCTAGAAACAAAAAGCCCTAGAGACTGTTATTTGGTCAAAAAGCATTAAAATGGTAAACACAATCAAAACTTCAGGAGTGTTTGTGTGCCTTTAACCGTAAGGAAACTCCTTGAGAACATCTGAGTATACATGACTAAAATAAACTTAAGTTTTTAACATAAAGTTTTAGGTTGGTGGCTGAGCTTCCCGGACAGCTTTCTTCACCTCTTGCCAAGCCCAGAGCCCCAGTCGATATTCTTTTCAACATGGATGCTAAATTACTGAAACTTAACTCTAGTTTTGCTTGGTGGAACAAATCCACATTTATTAAAGCAGAACACTCAAATAAGCACAGAAACTATGTGTACCTCAGAACATTATGAGGTTATCAACAGGATACTATAGACTATTGGGATGGTATTTTGGAAAAGCAGACACATCCTTCAGATGTGATTTTATAATAGCCTTCATTTCTTCAGACTGGAGTTCTAATATGACTTAGAGAGACAATACTAGGTTATTAGTAAAAGAATGAAAAGAAAGCAGTAGGGAAAAGACAAATACAATATGAAATTAGTGGTCCCTGTTATCCTTCTGCCCTCTTTCAGTAATTCACATAACTCTTGTTAGATTTCATTTTCTTTCTCATATTTAAAATAACCTTGAAATATTTTGAACTGAAATGGTACATTTTAGTTAAAGGTCTAAAGGGTAAATTTCAAAAACATCTTATACAAAAGTACTTGAATTGGATAGTCGTATATCTTTTAATGGAAAACCAATTTATTTCCAACATATACCATTTCTTCCTTCCTGTACTGAAAGCTTACAGATAAAAAATAGCATAAGGAAGTGAAGCAAGGAAAAAATGTGGTTTCTTCTCCATTACAGCTATGAGAAGTATGACTTCAATACATGTAAAGTAAAACCACCCCCAATGCTTTTATTATAAACCAACGAAATGGTTTGTTTTCAATATCAAATAACACAGAAATTAGATATGGAAAAAATCCCATTAGGTCATCCCATCTATCTCCTTGCCAAGCCAGGGTTGTTATCTGCAGTATATTTCTACTTAAATGCTAGTCCTAAATCGTTTGCTAACTTTTTCCACTCTCTAGGAGCTTGTTTGCCCTTCCTATAATTAATTTTACTTACAGATTTGGCTGTTCTTTGTCAGCATAACAGAATAAAAGGGGGCTCAGGCTCCGAGCCAGCTCATGTTCTTCAAACTGTCCTGCAGCATCTGTCTTTGCATTGTCTTGTCTAAAAATCAGTGGTAACCCTTTCAGGGAAGAGATAAGGTAGAGAAGAATCACAGTCAGTCAGAGCCAATGCATTAAAACAAAGGAAATTGAATTCATAGAACCATAAAATTATAGAAGTGGAAGAAACTACCCAAAACATTTAGTCCAATAGAAAAATTTCTTCTATAATATTCTCAGTAAGTAAACACTCAACTGCTGAATGAAGAACTCAATACTTCCTAAAGCAAGTCATTCTATTTTGGACAGTTCTACTTGTCAGGAAGCTTTCCTTTACACAGATTCTAAATCAGCCTTTCTGCAGGTGCCATCCACTATTCTTTCTCTGTTCTCTGGGGCACATGTTATACATTAATAGATGGCAGATGTTCAAATATTTAAGCTACCAAATCTTTGTAGAATCTTTACTTGTCCAGCTAAAAACCCTTAGTTTCCCCAACAAATCCTTGAATGAAATAGTCTCCATATACCTCATCCTTCTGGCTGTCTTCCTTTGGACAAAGTTTGCCAATCAATGTATTTCACAAAAGTAGTACCCAGAAAGATGGTTTAACACAAACTCAAACTGAAGTTGAGTTTATTTAAGGGATTTAGAACCTGGTCTCTAAAAAGGTTATTTTGTCCATATTGGACAAAGTAGCATTGATGCCTAATTAGAGAGGAAGCTGAGGCTCATGAGGAGCTGAATTTCATAAATCAGTTTGCATTGGCCCTGGCTTAAGGTAGATATGAAAGGGCTAGTGGGCTGATGCTCAACATACCTGTTTTGTTGATCAGCCAATATGGAGCCGAAATAAAGATTTTCAAGGACCCTTCAGCTCGACACACAATCCGGATAGTAAGATTTAACTGCCGCCGGTTGATATCATAGAGTCGCATTCGTACCATGTAGTTTTGGGTCCCAGGAGGAATTAGAAGCTCTTTACATAGTGGGAAATTCTCCAGAGATACTCCTAGAATATGTACATACAAAGCACTAATTTTCTGAGGGTTCACTTTAGTCTTTCAAAAATGCATTTTAAAAAAACTATTTTGGTTTCCTCTAAAATTATTTTTCAGATTAATAATGATTAGAAATATACAAGAGAAAATACATTATATCTAATGGCCAAAATATCTTTAAAGTAGTCAAGAACAATACTCTAACTGGAGTGAGCAAACCAGAGAAACCAGAAAAATAATTAGGAATTAATATTCAAAAGGGCAAAGTACATGTTAAAGAAGAGTCAATACATCAAAAAAGCAACCAAGTACTTTCTGCATTTAAAAATGAAACACTATGAGTCAGGTTCCACATTGATATATAATTAGTTATTTCTTTCAGACATTATTTTCTTTGCTAGGCACCTTCTTTTTCCAATGCAATCAAGTTTTCACATATCACACACATATAGCCATGTATATATATGTAAACATAAATATACATGTGTACACACATAATACATTCATACATATATCTATGAATACATGAAGTTATATAAATACATACAACTTTATTAAGTCCTAATTAAGAACTATTATAAACTTTCTGAAAGTATCAAATATATAGAATCAGAGGATAGATCCATCTACATCCCATTCAAATTATAAATGAACTTTTTTATGACAATTTCTAGTGCTTTAAGGATTCAATTATTTTGTTTTGTTTTATTTTGTTTAATGTAATTAAGGATATCTATCCAAAGAACATATAGAGCAGCATAGTACCATAAACAGAGCACTAAAATAGGAATCAAAAGACTTCTAGTACTTAGATCTGTAAATGTGGCCAAGTTTCCTAAATTAAAAAATGATGAAGATGATTCATGTTCTACCTATTTCACAAGGTTACTACTGAGGATCAAATGAAAATACATGTCAAAGTTCTTTGAAACTTATAAAGTGCTATACAAATATAAGTCATTATTATGCAGAAATCTATTTAAATGAAAAAATAAGGAGAATGGATCAATATGCTATTTTTATATTTTAAATTAAATCCTGTAGTCTGTATAGTTACTGAGATATCAAAGTCATATTTAAAAGATTATTTGATAACAAACTGATTTAAGTTTTTCAGGTTATATATATACATCTTCTCTAGAACATAGAAATACCTATCTGCTTTGAGTATTACTGAAATAAACTTTCAAAATGATGATAATCCATCTTACATTTATTATTCCTTTATTCCAAGGATCACTTGACCTACATGATGTCATGAATAATCCTCATAACTTTTCTGTGAGGTAGGGAGGGGCAGAATTATCTCCACCCACTCACCTTATTCTATCCTCTATTTTACAGGTCAGGAAAATAATGCAGTTCACAAGGATTATGTGTCCTGCCATGGTCAAATAACAATGATGATACAATGCCAGAAATCAATTTTGTCTATCATTCTAAGCTAACTTTTGTGAAGTTTAAACACTGTACTACATGATGTCCCCTAAAAAGAGCTCTAGTGAGGGTCCTATATCTTTGTACTAGATCTATTTAGAAATATTTCCATAGATGCCGGGAAACATTCTGTGCTTCCCCTAAGCACGGAATGGAGAATGGGATTACTTTAAGACCTTACCCAGCTCAATGTTCTGAGATGTGTCTGCTGTATGCAGGGCAGCCTCTTTGCCAGGTTTTAGTGTCCCATTAATTGGCATCCCTTTAACATAAAAGTCGAGTTCACAAGGTAGCAAGTTACAGATTACCACAGTTGGCAAGAGATAAATGGTGTGCCCAGGCTGTCTGAAAATCTGTTTAGCACTGTCAGAAAATATTTTTGAGGGTATGTAATCTGGATAATTCTCTTTCTTTATAGCCACACAAAACCTATGAAGAAAGAAAGAATGGTGTGAAAATCAACAGACTGAATGGAAAAGCAGTACATGATCTCTTACATTCGTGAAGAGGTATAATCTTACAATCAGTTCAACAGTCCAATAAAACATTTGCAGTTCTTGTGTCTAAATATTTTAGTCATTGATAGTCTGACAACACTAAGTCAGAAAAACCAATAACCTAATGTAAAAGAAACCATTTAGGAGAGAGGGCTAATTCTGAGTCCAATTGCCTGTTATCCCCTCCTTTATATCCAAATGATCTGGTTTTTCCTATCCAAAATGACATTAAGTATTTTCTTTCAAATCCTTCATATAAATACTTTGGGATATATTTTAATATCTTCACAGAAGCTCCAATAATCCTTCAGCATTACTGACTTCAAGACTTATGTATGGCTTCATATTATATTACCCCAAAAGGTATAATTATTACTGATGTTCAAATGAGTACAGCAATTAAGTATTGTACCTACTATTTTTTGTTACTGGATAAAGTCTCCTACTCTAGCTATATAGGGCATTCTATGGTTCCCAAGATGCAGCATATAAACTCTCTTAAAATCACAAGGGCAATAAAACTGTCTACTACTTTCCCACTGTTGAATATATTTAATTCTCCCACCTCTGCATAAACTGTCAGAGGGTTTGTATATACAAGTTTCTATAATCCTGCCATTTAATTCACAGGCTAAAAAAATTCAGATGGAATAATTAAACTAAGAATTGTGATAACAATGTTTTTTGATGCACTGAGTTAGAAATTATAATAATCTGAAGTTTTTCTTTAACCAAAATGAATGCATTTCTCAACAATACCTCAGTTAATTTCACTCCTCCCCCACCTCCACCTCAAAATCCTCTTCTACTGAAAGAATTTCTCCTGGAACCTGCATTAAGATGAAGGGCCCAGATAAGATGTCTGTCCTTCTCTTAATGACACCATCATGCCTCAGGTACCTTCTTCTTTGATCCCTTCTTTTCCTCCCTCCTGACATCTCTCAGTGATGAGATTCTCCCAGAACCTCATTTTGAGGAAGGGTCCAGCCCAGCCATTCTTCACTCTCCAGGCATCCTTGTGTCCTCAGTGGGTCCCTTCCTCCTACCCTTTGCAGGTCCCTTTTATGTGCTGTCTTCCTCTCCTAGAAAGGAGTATTACAGCCCCACTGAGGTAGGGACTATCTCTTTTGGCTTGCAGCTGCATCCCTGAGGCTCAGCCTGGCACATAGAAAATACTTCATAAATGCTTGTTGACTTGACTTGAATGTCTACCTTTGCAACAAAGCAACCAAACTGGTAAGAGCCAACTTTAAAATAAGCTTAGTTTTAGTCTGAAATAGTCTGGTACTATTCATGACAAATGAGACAGTATATACTAACGTACTTTATAATCATAAAATGCAGTAAAATCTCTCCAATAAAAAATTTCTGGTTTTCAAACAAGAATAGCTGAGGCCCAAAAAGTCTAGACAATGCTATCAAAAGCCCCCAACCAAGGAGGTGACAAGACGTGAATTTATTTGCTAATCTCTGGTTCAACCATTCTGAAGTAACTAGTAAAGGAGGGACTTGGGTTGTTTCCTGTATGTATTAAATAGAATATTTTGTCTAACTGTTATTATATTTCAAGCTCACTCAGTTAGAAACTAACACAAGATGATCTAACAAACTTCAAGTTACCTTACAGTTATAAGATTCTCAATACTTACATATAGATGAATTACTTCTTTCATTAAAGATTCTGAAATAAGGAGAAGGTATTCTCTTTCTTTAATGCTTGAAGATGGCCAGTGCAGCCTTCCTCATGCTTTTATACTGAAGTAGGAAAAAATGAACCCCTGCATAGGACTTTCCATACCTGAAAAATCTGCTTTTTTCTGTATCCATCGAGTGGCACTCTCTTTTACTGCTACTAACTTCTGTGGTCTTCACCACAGTAGTCCAGTGGATAGGAGTCTTACAAAAAAATACTCCCATCCCTTTGGGCCGAGCCTGTAACCGCCAAGAGGTAAGGTGTAAAGGAACTGCAAATGAATCCCCTGGCATGATAGCTGGGAGCACGACAGGTTCTGCGACAGAAAAGAAATACTGGCAATCAAGAATATGGATCGCTAACTCAAAGACATTCAAAAAATAGGATAAGTTCAGCCTGCTTAAGAAGACAGACCCTTCTTCCTGAAAGAGAAGAAAGAGCCAGAACTTACTGTCGGGAGCGGAGGGGCTGTCAAGCCTTAGCTCCATTGGTGTCTCCAGTCTGTTCTTCACAATCAGAGCTGAGCGGACGGTGATAACCTTTCGAGCACTGCCTTCCATGGTCACAGCAAAAACCACTCGGACTGGCGGGAGTGAAGAGAACTATAGGATTGGTTATAAACAAAGAATAGTAACATGAGTCTGAAGATATGCACAAAATGCAAGGATAAATGGATAAATCAGAGGTTCAGCAGAATATGAAAGGTGTTTTATTATTCCTTTTCCTTTTCCTAATGAAATAATAAGTTACTCTTTAAGACATTTGATCTTGGGGCCCATTGGAATTTTCGATATAAAGACAATTAATAAACAAATACATCTCAATGCTGTTTTTCTTTAAACCATCTACAAAGATGACACAAAATAAAATCAACTTTTAGATCCATGTCTCTTGCTTCCATGACATACCATGAGGCTGTGAAATTAAAGCAGCAATTTTCCAAAATTGTAGGCTTCTAGTTATTAGAAACAGAGCATAAGCTAGAAGTTTTCTTCATTTCAAATGCCTTTAGTTTCCTACAGCCAGAATTTACATGGTTTTCAAAAAGGATTTGTTAAATAAATTCAATTTATTTCTTCAATAAATGTTTGTTGTTGTAATGGACATGGCTCTTTTCAACAATGAGGTAATTCAAGTCAATTCCAATAGACCTGTGATGGAGAGAGCCATCTGCATCCAGAAAGAGGACTATGGGGACTGAATGTAGAGCACAACATAGTATTTTTACCTTCTGTAGTTGTTTGCTTTCATTTTGTTTTCTTTCTCATTGTTTTTCCCTTTTTGGCCTGATTTTTCTTGTGTAGCGTGATAGTTATGGAAATATTTTTAGAAGAATTGCACATGTTTAACTTATATTGGATTTCTTATTGTCTAAGAGAGGAAAGGGGGGAATTTGGAACACAAGGTTTTGCAAGAGTGACTACTGAAAATTATCTTTGCATGTATTTTGAAAATGAAAAGCTATTATTATTAAATAAATAAATGTTTGTTGTATGTTTCCTACTTGTAGAGCCTCCTGTTAAACACTGAATGTGATCAAATGAAAAAGGGAAAGTTCCAGTTCTCAGAGAGAATCTTAAAGGAAACACAAGATAGGCCATCAGAGGACCTGGTCTAAAGGCCAGTTCAGCTACTATTTCTGTGCTCTCATCCTTATGTTCCTTCTCAGTGAAACACCACACAGTGACCCAGGAAAGCTGGATGCCAATGTGAGCTTTCAACTCATCTTGTCCTGAACTTAGTATCTATGACACTTCCCAGTTATCCTAACACCTCGCTGTCACACCACTCTTTCTTCACAGTTCTCCTTTTATGAATCTTCTCCCTAATTAAAATGTAAGCTCCTTCAGGGCAAGGACCATCATACTTGCTTTATGTGTGTTCCCAGCACTTTGGATAGTGCTTGGTACACAATAAGCACTTAATAAATGTCCTATCACTTAACTTCTCTGGATTTTGCTGACTTCATTTGTCAAAGGAACAAATTGGACTAGAAAACCTCTAAGGTCTCTTTCAAGCTTGAAATTTCTGATCCTTTGTTCATAAAAATAATGCCAAGTATGGCATCATAAAGACATCACAGACATCCAGAAAATTTTTTTTGAGAATTTAAGGAAAAAAGAGATTGCTTCTGACTGCATAGGCTACAGTTAGCAAGTAGGTGGTGGTACACTTAAGATAGCCCTAGAAAAATAAGTACAATTTCAACAAGTAGCCAAAAGAAGGTAGTACTCCTGGCAAAGTAAATTATACAAAAAAAGTCATGGATTTCATCCTAATTAGAATAGTGGCTGTCTGACACAAGAATGGGAAACAGATTCAGAGATGCTGTGGAGGTAGAAATGACAATATTTAGCAAATGACTAGATATGTGGACTAAGTAAAAATGAAGAGTCAAGAATAGCACTTAGATCGTGAGTGAACCAAGGGGACCAAAAGGATGGCGGCCTGCTAGAGAGAAATAGAGGAGTTTAGAAGAGGAGTAAGTTTGGAGAAAAAGATGAGTTCTATTTTGAACATGTTAAGTTTCAGATACCTTTGGAACAAATCCAAATCAAAATGTCTAATACAATCTTGGTGATTCTGGACTGAAAGTCAGGAGAAAGATGACGGTTAATTATCTTAATCTGGGTATCTCCTGCACAGATCATATCTAAGCCCATTATATTGTAAACTCTGTGAGGGCCAGAATTGCCTTTTGCCTCTTGGTATCCCCAGCACTTAGCACAATATCTGGCACATAGTAGGCAAGAACCTATAACTAAATATTTATTGATTGAACACCATTTTCAGCATCTTCTAATTCTTTTCTCAAAGAATTATGATGTAGAGATAGAAAGTTTCCAAGTTACAGGTTTACAACTCTTTGGCCTTTATTACTCCTTGCTCTTAAATCATATTTTCCAATATATTTTTTGCTGTTTTCACCTATTCTTATCTTATATCAAGTATAAAAATGTATGCTGTTTAAATTTGGAAAATCTTATCAAGTTTTCCCATCAAATTTCTCTCTTTATCCTCTACAAACAGATATTGATGCACAAGCCAAAACTTTTTTCATATTAATCTTTCTGTAAGTAGTAATCATGAGCACTGCAAAATGAAACATTCAAATTTCCATTATGATAAAATCAGCTCCACTACTGTTTTTGTTTTGTCTCTCTAAAGAGAACCTATAAGTTATCCTTCCATTTTCCATCTTCTGATTTTGTTTACTGGGAGGTCACAATTGATAACTTAGTTTCTCCTATAATATGTCTACTCACTAGCCAATGGAGAAAATTTTTTCATTTAGAATAACAACAATAAGTTAATTTCTCCAAAGAGTCTGAAAATCACGTAATTCTTAGCATCCTCTGCCACTTTTTTTTTTTTTTTTGCCTCCATCACTACAAAAGAGGTAGGGTACCTCACAAAACTAAATGTCATATTTTTTTAAATTTTTTATTTTACTCACAGTTGCTTATGGCCAAAAAATTTGTCTCAAAAGTGTCCAGTTCACACTAGTACTCAGAAAAAAAAAAAAAAGACAACATCTGTTATTGGGATTATATTCAAAGCCTTTCCCACATGATAGAACCTGCCAGAGCTTGCCCTCCAAATGTAGATATAGTTTTCAAGAACCCCAGGTCTCTTTTACAATGAAACAGAGTTCTGTATAGGACTGTTATGGACTAATTAGAATAATACTGTAATAGAGTTTGTACTCCTTTGACAGCAGGGGAAGCTACCCAAAAGTATGCAGAATAGGAGTGGCAAAATTTTACTGCATTGGGTCACTATTGTAGTAGAAAATCCATAGAGGTTTTTTCCCCAGTCTTCAATATAATAATTCTTTCTTGAGATTTTAAAAAATCATTTTTCTTTTTACAAAAGGGCAAGGCCTGTTTTTTGTTATAGAATCCCTAGTGCCTAATGTAATGCTTTCCATGTAGTAGATACTTAAAAATGCTCATTGAGTTGAATTGGTCCAATAATTTTGGAAAAAATCATAGAACTCTGTATGAAATAGTGCAAAAATATTCATACCTTTTAGACTAAGAGACATAGCAGATTATACCTCAAGAGTTTAATGATGAGGGGGGAAAATTATCTGTACAAAACCATTCAAAACAGTACTACTTTTTAAAAAATAATTTTTGATATAATTTGTTTTTTACATCAGCTACATTTTCTAAGAAATTTCTTTCTTTCAATTTCCAAACAGGCATATAAATAATATGGAGTGTATTATAGAGTTCATACAGGGCTATAATCAATAGATTACCTTTACTGTCTAACTTCTAAAGAATAAAGTCACGTGTTGGAATTTAACAAGATAGAAAAAAATTATACAAAATAAACTCAACAAATTTAATTAGAAGAATTAAGACAATCAGCACAGATAAAAGAATTGAGATTAGGAAAATAAGGGAATTGATTAAAAACATACTAAAAAAAGAGCCACTCCCAATTAGATATGTAGTCAAAGGAAAAGAAGAGTTTTCAAAAAAAAATGAAAACTATCAGAAAAATGTAGCTATTAATAATCAGATCCACAAGGAATTTTGAGATTATCAATGATATTTTCAAATTGACAAAGATAGCAAATAATGGAAAAAATTAATATTGGAAAAGCTATTTTTTTTAAAAAAGGAGGGAACCTACATTCATGGCTAATTGAAAGTTGGTAGAATACAAGCACCCTTGCAAAACCTTGCGTTCCATATTTCCACATTTCAGTTTCCAGTTCTTGCCATTACAAAAAGGACTGCTACAAACATTTTTGCACATGTGAGTCCTTTTCCCTTTTTTATGATCTCTTTAAGATACAGATCCAATAGTGACACTAGATATGAAGTTTTATAGCCCTTTGAACATAGTCCCAAACTGCTCTCCAGAATGAGGGCCAACCATTTTGAAAAAAGAATTTGGAATTCTACAAATGTTGCTACTTTTTGAACACAAAATGTGTAAGTAATGGATTTATACTTCAAAATGCTACTTTATTGATTTTATTTATTATACTTCATATAAGAAAGAAAGGGAGGAGAAAAGAAATCAATATTTATATAGCAGCTACTGTGTGCCAGGAATTGTGTTCAGCACTTTCTCAGTTACCTCGTTTGATCCTCACAATCCTGTGAGGAGATGCTATTATTATCTTATTTTACAGTCAAGGAAACTCAGATAAACAGAGGTTAAATGACTTGCACAGAGTCATGCAGCTAGTAAGTGAATGGGATCAAATTTGAACTCAAGTCTATCTGACTCCAGGACTGAAACTCCATCCACTGTACCATCAGCTGTTGGAATTTGCCTGTACCACAATTTGCTTAATATTTTACAATTAATGGGCATGTACTTGCTTCCATATTTTTACTAATACAAAAAGAACAACAGCATAAAAACAAAATGTTGGAAAGAAACTGTGCTCAACTATAGAACAAATGACCAAATTATAGTGTACATAATGGAATACCACTGTGCTATAAGAAGCAAAAAAGTTGAAAATATATGGAAACACCTACCATTAAATAAAACAAAGTGAAGACAGCTGAATGAAAAGAACAAGATACATGATAGTTTCTTTGTTTTTCATTCAGGTCTCTGATTTCATCAATGTAGGAGATAGAAACTCTCTGCACCAATGAAAATCAGTAATTCATCTCTCACTTAAAATCTCCCATATGAGTCATGCCATCATCTCAAAAGCAAGAAAAGTATGCTTCAGTTCTGTGTTCTTTGTCCATCAGCTCTCTTTCTGAAAGTGGATGGCATGTTTTATCATGAGTCTTTTAGACCTGTGCTTAGTCATTGTTGTGTCAGAATTCCTAAGTCTTTAAAAGGTGATTATCTTTATAGTAGTATTGTTACAACATAAATTGTTCTAGTTCTGGTCACTTCACTTCCCACCAGTTCATACAGTTTCCCAATTTCATTTCTTTTTAATTTCAATAGGACTTTCAAATTATATGTAAAGATAGCTTTCAGCATTAATTTTTATAAGATTTTAAGTTTCAAAGTTTTTTTCTTTCTCCCTCCTTTACTTTTCCTCCCAAGATAGCAAGCAATCTTATACAATTATTTTATATATTTACATATTAGTCATGTTGTGAAAAAAAATCAGGACAAAAGGGAAAAACCATAAGAAAAAAAAAGCAAACAAACAAAAAAAAGAGTATGCTTCAATCTGCATATTCAGTCTCCATATTCTCTTTGTGGAAGGGGTGGCATTTTCTATATCAAAACTACTGGAATTGTCTTGGATCACTGTATTGCGGAGAAGAACTAAATCCATCACAGTTGATCATCACATAATCTTGTTGTTACTGTGTACAATGTTCTCTTGGTTTTACTCATTTCATTTAACATCAGTTAATGTAAATCTTTCCAGGCTTTTCTGAAATCAGCCTGTTCATTATTTCCTATAGAACAATAATATTCCATTACATTCATATACTATATCTTGTTCAACTATTTCCCAACCGATGGACATCTCCTCAATTTTTAATTCTTTGCTACCATAAAAAGAACTGATGTAAACATTTTTGTATATATGGGCCTTTTTCCTCTTTGCTTAATCTCTTTGAGGGACCAATTAGTACTGGCATCACTGGGTTAAAAGATATGCATAATTTAATAACTTTCAGAGTATAGTTCCAGTTGCTTTCTAGAATGGTTTTCTAGAACTTAGCAAATAGTTAAGAGTTGTTTTTAATTTGTATTTCTCTAACTATGAGTGATTTACAAGATTTTTTTCATATAACTATTGATAACTTGGCTTCCTTCCTCTGAAAATTATTCACATTGTCTAACCATTTATCAGTTGAGGAATGGCTCCTATACTTATATGTTTGAATTATTTGCCTATATTATATATCTTAAAAATGAAATCTTTAGCAGAAATATGCTGCAAACATTTCTCCCCAATTTACTACATCTCTTAAAATTTCAGCTTCATTGGTTTTATTTATGAAAAAACTTTCTTTACTTTCCATAATCAAAATTGTACATTTTACCTGTCTACTTTTTGGTTATAGACTGTTCTTCTATCCATAGGCTTAACAGGTAATTACGTCCATGTTCCTCTAATTTGTTTATGTTATCCTTTATGCTAAATAATGAACCTATTTAGACTTTTATCTTAATATACAATGTGAGATATTGGTCTATTTTCCAGTTAGCTCCTGTCATAAGACTAGACTTCTTTGGGTTTATCAAACACTACATTATTGTATTCATTTGCTTTTGTATATTGTGTACTTAAAACTCTTTTTCTGATCAACTTCTCTATTTCTTAATTAGCAACAAATCATTTAGGTAATTATGGCTCTGTAGTATGAAATCTGTTTTTATTTATTAATTCAACGTATCAACGTATTCAACGTTTTATTTGTCTCTCCTTGATTTTCAATATATCTATTTTGGAGTTTGGGTTTTTTAATTTGTTGATTTTCTAGTTGTTATTTTTTAAGTTGCAAGTACAATTCATTGATCTGTTCTTTCTCTTTTACTAATGAAAGCCTTAAGAAATAGAAATTTTCCTCTGTATACTGTTTTAGCTGCATGCCTCAGATATTTGGTATCATTGTTGTCAATATTTGTAATAAAATTGATTGTTTACATGATTTATTCTTTAAGCCACTCTTTCTTTAGGACTAAGTTATTTAATTTCCAAATAATTTTTGATCTTCATTTCAAAGGTCTTCTATTTAGTGTAATTTTATTGCATTATAACAAGTAAAAGATACATTTAATGTTAATATTGCTTTTCGTCACTTACTAAAGTTTTTTATGCCTTGCTATATGGCCAGTTTTTGTGAAGGTATTATGCATAGCTGAGAAATAGGTATACTCTTTTCTGTTCACATTGAATAATCTCAAGAGGTTAATCATATCTAACTCTCCTATTTCCATTCATGTCCTTAACTTCTTTCTTGTTTATTTTTTAACTAGTGGAACAAGTTAAATTTCCCCTCTATTATTATTTTAATGTCTATTTTTTCCTGCAACTCACTCAACTTTTCTTTGTAAGAATTTAGATGCTATGCTATTTGGAAAATATCTGTTCAGTATTGAACCGACTTTGGTACTTTTTTTGTAAAATGTAGTTTCCCTGTTTAACACTTTTAATTAGGTCTATCTTTGTCAATGCTTTGTCTGAGATGATTGCTACTCCTGTCTTTCTTATTTCAGCTTAAGTATAATAGATTCTGCTCCTCCTCTTATTTTAACTGTATATTTTTTGTTTCAAGTATGTTTCTTATAAATGACATGCTGCCAGATTCTAATTTCTAATCCTTTCTGCTATCTTCATTCACAGTTATGTCTGCTGTATATTTCTCTCCAACCTATTCACTTAGCTTTTCCTTTTCCCCATTCCCTACTCCCCTTTAGGGGTTTATTTTGCTTCTGCCTAATGCCTCTCTTAATCTATTCTCTCTTGTTTCTTCCATTTCTGTTAATCTCTTTCCCTCCTGTTTCCTTGCTGGCTAAGATGTATTTCTGTACCCAATTATGTATATGTGTATTTTTCTCTCCTTTGATCAGTTCAGATGAGAATGAGATTCAAGTGTCTGGCACTTGCTTCTTCCTCTCCAACCCACACTGATCCCAAGGAATAAACTACTCTTCACACATTACATTTATATGAGATAATTTCCCCTTTTCTCCCTCCTCTCTCAGTGTGCTATTCTTGCCTATCCTTTCTATTCTTCTTCTGAAATAAATCAAAATATAACAGAATGAATCTTGGGATCTCTGATGGTAAAAGAAGCCTGAAAAGTTATATACATACACTTATATGCATGCGTGCACATATATATATGAACACACAACACGCACACACACACACACACACACACACACACACACACACACCCCTTATTTTCCACTCATGTTTATTTTTTATTTTGTTTTCCTGACTCCTGTGTTTGTACGTCTAATTTTCTACTCAGCTCTAATCATTTCACCAGGAATGCCTGGAAGTCTTCTTCTATTTTATTAAAAGTATATCTTTCTCAGAAAATTATAGACCAATCTCCCTAATGAATATTGATGCTAAAATCTTAAATAAGATATTAGCAAAAAGACTACAGAAAATCATCCTCAGGATAATACACCACGATCAAGTAGGATTTATACCAGGAGTGCAGGGCTGGTTCAATATTAGGAAAACTATTAGTATAATTGGCCATATTAATAATCAAATTAATAAAAACCATATGATCATCTCAATAGATGCAGAAAAAGCATTTGATAAAATCCAACATTCATTCCTATTAAAAACTCTTGAGAGTATGGGAATAAATGGACTTTTCCTTAAAACAATCAGGAGCATCTATTTAAAACCAGCTGTAAGTATCATATGTAACGGGGACAAACTGTAACCATTCCCAATAAGATCAGGAGTGAAACAATGTTGCCCATTATCACTGTTACTATTTAATATTGAATTAGAAATGCTAGCTTTGAAAATAAGAGTTGAGAAAGAGATTAAAGGAATAAGAATAGGCAATGAAGAAACCAAATTATCACTCTTTGCTGATGATATGATGGTATACTTAGAGAACCCCAGAGACTCTACTAAAAAGTTTTAGAAACAATCCACACCTTCAGCAAAGTTGCAGGATACAAAATAAACTCACATAAGTCATCAGCATTCTTCTATATCACTAACAAAACCCAATAGTTAGAGTTACAAAAAGAAATTCCATTTAAAGTAACTACTGATTGTATAAAATATTTAAGAATCTATCTGCCAAGGGAAAATCAGAAACTTTATGAGCAAAACTACAAAACACTTTCCGCAAAAATTAAGTCTGATCTAACCAACTGGAAAAATATTAAATGCTCTTGGATTGGATGAGCAAATATAATAAAGATGACAATACTACCTAAACTAATCTATTTATTTAGCGCTATACCAATCAGACTCCCAAAAAACTACTTTGATGAATTAGAAAAAATAACAACAAAGTTCATATGGAAAAACAAAAGGTCAAGAATTTCAAGGGAATTAATGAAAAAAAAAATCAAATGAAGGTGGCCTAGCTGTACCAGATCTAAAATTATATTATAAAGCAGCAGTTACTAAAACCATCTGGTATTGGCTAAGAAATAGACTAGTTGATCAATGGAATAGGTTAGGCTCAAAGGACAAAACAGCCAATAACTTTAATAATATAGTGTTTGACAAACCCAAAGATCCCAGTTTTTGGGATAAGAACGCATTATTTGACAAAAATTGCTGGGAAAATTGGAAATTAGTATGGCAGAAACTAGGCATTGACCCACACTTAACACTGTACACCAAGATAAGATCAAAATGGGTTCATGACCTAGGCATAAAGAATGAGATTATAAATAAATTGGAAGAGCATAGGATAGTTTACCTTTCAGACCTGTGGAAGAGGGAGGAATTTATGACCAAAAAAGAACTAGAGATCACTATTGACCACAAAATAGAAAATTTTTAAAGTTTTCATTTGGATGTTTATTTTAGCAAATAAGTAGATTTTCCCATTTCTCTGTTGTCTTTTGGTTCTAAGAGATATGGATATTTCAAGGTTCTGCTTATAGATATTTTTGAGTCATTTTTTCTGGTTTTAAGGAGTTGAGCTTCCCTGTCACATAATAACTCTTTATGATGGGATTCTTTTTTAGTTTGCTCATTCTTCCAGCTTACTTGACTTTAGACTTTATATTAATATTGGGCTCTGGACAGTTCAGCGGCGAGAAGGAGGAATGGTCTGAACTATTAAATCCTTCCACTGCTTTCACAGATCATGTTTGAGACTTTAAACTCTTCAGTGATCCTAAAGTAGATTGATCCAGGGTGAGCTCTGTTCATTGTCTTTTTGGTCTGAGCTCTGCAAGTTCCTGACTCAAGTCTGGGTCTGTAATCTTGTCTCTGGATGAAGATTTCACTTTTAGACTCAGCTACTATTAGCCCACTGGGAGGATTTGGAAGTTCAAAGTCCCTGAACTGCTGCCTCTCATTTGGTCTAAGACTGCTGCCCTGGTTATTCCACTGCAGGCTTTCACACTGGGCTAGAGGGCTAGAAATAGATCCTTGTGTTATTCCTGGGATCAGAGACATACAGCTTTATTTTACTTCCAGAAATATTCCTTGATCAACATTAGGGTACATGATTGCCAAGGACCACTTCTCTCTACCCTGGATCTTTGGCCTGGAACTGGCTAGTGAATAAAAAAATTGCTAAACAGTACCTGTCTCTGCACCCAATGCTAATTCAGAGATCCTCAGGGACCTCTTTCTACTCTGCTTCTTCCTGCCCTGCTGCCATCTAGGTCCTCTTTTAGCCCTTCAGCAATGGTTAGTACCACATGCACTCTTGGCCCAACCCTATCCAGCAGTAGCCTCAAACCTTTCTTTTTCTCCCTATACCCTACTGGGATAGAAAAATGATTCACTGTGACTTTTCTTGATCAGAATTCTGCCTGGTGCGTTTCCCAGATTTGTGTGGAGGAATTTTAGTGGTGAATTGGGCTGCACTACTTCCTCTCACTGCACCATTTTGACTGTGTCTCCTATAACTTTTATTCCCAAAGAGTTTTCTGGAATACCAAGAAGCTAGGTAATTTGCATCTAGGTCTTGCTATCAGCTATGCCACAGTGCTTTATTTTACACTTTCATCTACATAAAGGAAGATAACTTTAAATGGTAACAAGATACCTTTAAATGGTAACAACACTAGATTAAATACAACAGATACAACTGAAGTAACTTAATGAAAACTTATTAAAGCTAAAGCACATATCCTTCTTGTCTCTAATAGCCAACTAGTAAAGTATAAGAGTGTTGATTACTAACAACAAATACTAAATTATAATAGCATAAGGTTGCGAATATTATTAATCATAGTTCTTTTGAACAATGTTATTTAATCTTTTTTTAGGGACAGTGTTGGGGTGTGTTGCATAATTTTAAATTATTAAGGTATGTATAATGAAGAAAAACATGATATGTCAATAAAAAATTCACACACTGGCTAAAATGCTCATTTTATCTTCTGAAGAACTATATAAGAAATATTTTAACATCACCAATAACCATGATAATATGATTATTGATCCAGAGTCAGATGAAGAGTTAGCGAAATGCTGCTAATAATAAGGCTAGTGGGGTAATAGAATTCCAGCTGAGCTATTTAAAATCCTAAAAGATAATGCTAATAAAGTGCTACACTCAATGTGCCAGCAATTTTGAAAAACTCAACAGTTGCAATGAAATTGAAAAAGATTTTCTTTTTAATCCTAAAGAAGGGCAATACAAAGGAATGTTGAAATTATCAAACAACTGCATTCATTTCATATGCCAGTAAGTTTATGCTTAAGTTCTGCAAGCTAGGCTTCAGCAATACATGACCTGGGAATTATCAGAAGAAGACACTAGTTTGTGAAAAGTTAAAGGAACCAGAAAACAAACTGCCAACATTTACATTATTATGGCAACAATAAGGGAGGTTCCAGAAAAACATCTACTTCTACTTCAATGACTATACTAATACCTCTTAACTACGTGAATCACAACAAAATGTGGCAAGTCCTCAAAGAGATGGAAAAATCAGAACCATCTTACTTGTCTCCTGAAGAACTTTTACACAGACCAAGAAGCAACAATCAGAACTGAACACAGAACAATTGACTGGTTTGACATTGGAAAAGGAATACAACAAAGTATGGTCTCCTAATTTTTTAAAATTTATACACAGAGTACAACATGCTATATGCCAAACTAGATGAATCTAAAGCCCGAATTAAGTTTGTCAAGAAGAATGTCAACAATCTCAGATATACAGATACAGTGTGATGGCAAAAAGTGAAAAATTAAGCTTCTTCATAAGGATAAACAAGGAGAGTGTAAAAGCTGGTTTGAGGCTTAACATCAAATAAACCAAGATTACGGCAACTGATTCCAACACTTCCTGGCAAATATAGGGAAAGTAAATGGAAGCAATGTCAAATTTTCTATTCCTGAACTATAGCCATAATATAAAACTTCTTGAAAGGAAAAGTATGACAAATCTGGGTAGCCTACTAAAAAGTAGAACCATTATTTTGCTAACAAAGGTCCACATGGTCAAAGCATAAAGTCAGAGTTGTAATGTATAGTTGTAAGAGTTGTACCATAAGGAAAACTGAGAGCTGCAGAACTGATGTCTTCAAACTGTGGTGCTGGAAAAGATTTTTGCAAGTTCCTTGGACAGCAAGGATATCTAAAAAAATTAATTCAAACTGTTCATTGGAAAGACAAATAAGGATAATAAATACGTTGGCCACATAATGAGAAAATTGAACTCAATGGAAACTGATATTGGGAAAGATTGAAGGCAAAAGGAAAAGGGGATGACAAAAGAGGAGATGGATAGTGAAATGGAAGCAGTGGACATGAACTTGAGAAACAGTAGGGCATAGTATGCTATGATCCAAGAAATCACAAAGCATCAGATATGACTAAACAACTGAACAAGTAAATAACAACAATTCTTTCAAGAGAAATAGTTTCTTTAACTAGTATTCTTTAAATGTGTCCAGAACACACTGACAATACTCTTTCATTAAAGGAACAAAAGACACAATATTTCAGGTTTTGGGACAGATAACTTCTTTACTAAAATAAACAATATCTGAACCAACCTAATATAACAATGAAATGAAGACCTGTATACTTGTTGGATTTGGCGGGGAGGAAAAGGAGGTTGAAATGGCAGACATGCTTTCAGTAACTACTAACACAAAGGGTAGCATACCTTGGAGGGTTTGCACAGAGCCAAGATTTCTAATCTAATGACCACCAGAACTAAGGCATCCACTGATTCAATGCAGTAAAGCCATGATAAATTCATTGCTTAAGAGCAGTCAATTAAAATCTGACTTTGTCTTCATGTCCACAAGCCCCAGATTTTGGTTCATATTTCAAAACCTAACATCTTCAAGGACAGAATTTTAAGTAGAAATCTGAAAGCTGGCCTGTGATGATCCTTCAAAAAGCCAGTTAGAAAAAAGATTACAAGTTTTTATAATCAATTTTACTCATTTTTGTGGAAGACATAAGTTATTGAATGCATATTGCTGTCTGTCACTCTTCTTTGTATCTTAATTCTGGAAGAGAAGACCTTAAAATCACCCTATATTCAGCCTATTCTGTCCTACTCAGTCTCAGACATAGTATTAGTGAAAGATTATTTTAGTGAGGTTTCACAGAAAGAATATGCTTTATAAACGTAATGTATCATCATTAAGAGAAAAGGGTGAAATGCAATTCTACTTGCAAGAATCTTCATGTTCTAGTGATCACATTCATCAGAACATGTGTTCAAGGAACACATTCATCAGCCAATAACTTGGTCCTATTCCCAGGGCATAAGTAATAAATATGAAATAATATTTCATAATATGTATGTAATAAAAATGAAATAAAAACTATACTTACATAGACTTGAGGATGTATTATATTTGTTCTGCTGCTAGGACTGCCAATCTAAAAAAAAAAATCCAGAAGTTAAACAATCAGCACAAAACACATATGATGCAAAGACATCAAATTCTAATACCATATTTTGTGAAAATGCATTAAATAAACACCTGAATTAACAGACTATCTAAACTAGGGGAGCAGTTATCTTTAAGTTAAGTTATCCATTCAACCATCATTTACTAAATATCTATCATTTGCCAGACACTTTGGGGGCTACATAGATAAATAATATAATTCTTGCCCTCAGGATTCACACTACGTCTCATTAAATGGAAGCTCCTTTCATGCATTTTAATAAAGTGTTCCTAGTTTTATAACATATCTACTATCTAAAAGAAAGTGTTAAAGAAAGAGTGGAAAAAGGGAGAAGAAAAAAATATATTACAAATTAGGCTATCTGCTGATATTACTAATTAAATCTAATCAAAAATTAAGACAGTCCACTTAAAAATATTGAATATTGTCTACCTCTTGATTTCCAATTTATACTAATGCAAAAAGCAAGGCATTTATTATAAAAGGTATGTTGGGAATGGAATAACAAAGCTCAATTTAATATTCCTTTCATTGCCAAAGATAATTGAAGGCACTCAATTTCAAGAAATTTTTAAGGTTCTGGGGAAAGAATGATGGAAATTTACATCACATAACATGAGGAACACAAACTTGAGCAAAGTAGCCTCACAGCTACAAAGTAACCAACTACAGCTGGTTAGCACTTACATATTCATCAGTGGAAAGCTGGTGAAAAATTAGTCTAAAGAAATTAAGATTTATACCTTCTGAATTCAATTCTCCCTGTGCAACAAGAAAACTGTTCGATTCTGCACACATATATTGTATCTAGGATATACTGTAACCTATTCAAAGGTAAAGGACTGCTTGCCATCTGGGGGAGGGGATAGAGGGAGGAAGGGGAAAAATCAGAACAGAAGTGAATGCAAGGGATAATGCTGTAAAAAATTACCCTGGCATGAGTTCTATCAATAAAAAGTTATTAAAAAAGAAAAAAAGCAAAAAAAGCAATTAAGAACTAGCTGATAGGCAAGTGAGCTGGTAATAGTCATAACTGCTAAATCTCTTAAGATTCCTCTTTTGTTGCACATGTTTATTATTGATGGTACTAATAGCATTCTCCTATAACTTTCAATACGATAAATAATCTTAGAAAGGACAGATCAGCACAAGGAAAAGGATGAAGGTAAGAATGAAGATGACTGATGAGAATCTAAAATGGCTGAAGAGGATAGTGAGAGAAAGAAGGCAGGGAAATGCCTACATCTATTTCTAATAAGAATTAAGAAATAATGGATAACTAGATTAGTAGGCAATCACACTAATTAAAAGTAACATAGGGAAGGGAGGCCTACGAGTAATATAGAGAAGAAACAGAAGAATAGAAAATATGACAGAAACAAGTAAAGCAAATAAAATGTATGGCAAATCAGGAAATGTCTGGCCAGCCAGTAGAATCTAAAAACTCTCACCAAAGGAGAAAGATCATCGACTAGATCTCAACTTCTTAAATTGTGTTTTGTGACCTTATATATCTCACTACTAAATGAGGGGATCAAAATTATGATTTATTATCAGTAAATGTTTGATTTTTATACTTGTTTTATATGTTTATATATATAAATTTTTTTTAAATTTATTTTTATACCTGAGAGCATGTAAAAATTCCTCAGGCAAAAAGGGGTTGCAGATGGAAAAAGTTTTAAGAAGCCCTATACTAGATGACAATTTTCAATCTCAATTTTCCAATGAGAACATCCTTCAATTGGCATAACTATGATCCTACAACTTCTCAGTATTAAACACAAGATTTCTTCTGGTGGAATTTAAAAGGTCTTTATGTCTAAAAAGGCTACCACAACTGAACTTTATCTCCCCCAATGGTACCTAAGTGTTTCTGGAATTGATAGGAACTAGAATATTTCTATACAAATGAAAACATATTTGTAAAATGTCTGTTATATTAGTAGGTGCTTAACAAAATGTTTATTTCCTTATATAACTGAAGTTTTACAAAATGAATCACTCCTGGTAACTGATCTTATGCTATACTTTCCTCTTATAATTAATAGAATATATAATATAATGATCAAATCTCAACAGAAGACAGCCTAACATTACATTTTTGCTATCTGGACTTTTATAGCTGCATGGGAGAAATGTCACCCAAGCAAGAACCATTTTATCACCAATTCCCAATAAGCACACACCGTGGAAGATGATGAATTTTTGTCAGGGGCAGCATATCGGAAAAAGGTTCCCACTTTGTCCACAGACACAGGGCTCACTTGTTCCCAGCCATTCACTCTCACTTGCAACTGGTGGATTCGGAGGTCATGCGTATGCCTGTCAGTTGGGATGCAAAAAAAGGGAGGGAACATTAAATCCTATCTTGAAAAGAAATAAGAAAAAGAAGATATTTCCATTTTAGTTTAGCCATTTCACAAAGACCAATGGGAGAAACTGCTCTAGGAATAGATTCTAAGAATAAAGAATTTAGCCCTATAATGGCCAATGAAAAGAATACTAGGTTACTAACTCAGAGAGCATCTAGTCCTATCCCCACAAATTACAGATGAGGAAACCAAGGCCTGGAGAGGTCAATGGACCTGCTCAAAGGTAAAAGAGATGATCTGCTTAAATATCCATAAAATAGCCTCTAAGCTCTGCAATAATTTTGACCATCTGCCCTCTCTTAATCACACAAGATCTGCAGATTTTCTAAGATAGCCTTTAAAACGAATTAAATAAATTTCAAAAGAAAAGTAAAAGTGCTTAATTAAAACTTCAGTAAAAGAACCACACCCTTAAAATTAAATGAAAACAACGTTTTTTTGCCCTTAGTTCTTCTGTCAAGCATTCTGGCTTCATGTCTCATGTGACTAAAGAGTTACATGAGAGAGATCTTCCAAGTCTAAGCACTGACGTGCTTGGTGGAAATCAGAGCAGAAGGCAACAGGAAGCACAGGAGGAATGAGAGGAAATTACACATTTAATTCTATTTTAGATTTTGCCTAATTCAAGCCAGAAGTTCCAAATAAGGAATTGGATTTGAGGCCAGAGAGGTAGGGTGTGGAAGGGAGAAAGTAAGAGAGTACAATTACATTGATGAATTCAAGAAGAAATGCAGAAGTAGAAATAGTTACAAAGCATAGAAATTGAAGATGGAGTTTTAAAAAGAGAGAGAGATAATACCCTCTTTAATATAACAAAAATAGTTTTGTAGTTGGGATGCACTGACAATTTTCTGGGAAAACCTTGAAGATATTCTTTTGAAATTAAAATTTAAGTGGCTTCCAGGCATGTATTAATACACTACCCATTTTCACATTCTTTTTCAAAAAGAGTCCTAAATATCCAGAATCCATGTCAATGGGTAGAAACGCACACTAAAATAACCATGAGAAATAATGGAAAACACATTATTCATCATGGGATCAAGGTTTTTGCATGTGCAGACTAAAGACACTCAGTAGTCTGGGTGTCTGACCTGGAAGGCTGGGAAGTTAGCTACTAACTTCAGTTCCACATGAAAATAACAGTTTCAAAAACCAAATTCCATTTTAACACAATTCATATACACTGGGGATTTATTTTATATGCCACCTAATGACAGAAAACTTTCTTCTCTCTAGATCTGGCATGCCCCAAATATGAAGACATTTGCACTCAGGTCCCTCTGCTGGTTCTCTTGCTATCATTGCTTAGATTACTATTCCCTGATATTTTTTGGAGTTGGCTATTCGTTCTATTTCCTAACATTTTTTACTTTGTAAAATTCAATTCAACTGAAATATTTCCTAAGCCATTGTAGGGCAAGCCACCATATTCACTGATGACTAAAGTCTAGGTTAAATCCTCTTACATTCTATATGGGAAAGGGGGATACAGAGTAGAGACATCTTCTTTATCTGGGTTTTTGTTTTGCCTTTCTAAAGAAGGAAAAAGATAAGCTGTGAGGCTGCTATTAATAACAGAACTGTGATGAGAAACATAATTATAACTACCCTATTTTGTGAATCAAATTGAAAATTCAAATTCTATAATTCAATACAAAGAAACTTTTCAGAAGTTAATACATGAATATGAAAATTCAAGTCGTGACATATAAAAATAATCAGAGGAAGGTTTTCTTTCTTCAGAGGTTAATGTGCTACAGATCTACACTAAAGAACTGGGCTAAAAAATTCCTACAAGAGGATATCAGTATGATCATGTGGCCAGAAATTCCAAATGTCAGAAATATCTGAAAGGGACCCCAAAATATAGCCTTTTAGAGCCCTATTTCTTAAACTGTGCTTTTTGACTCTACGTGGGTTTGTAACTGGATGTGGAGGGTTGAAATTATGATTATTTTTATCAGTAAATGTTTGGTTTGTATACCTGTTTTATATTCCTATAAGTCTGGTGTCACATAAAAGTTTCTCAGGCACAAAGGGGTCATGAGTGGAAAAAGTTGAAGAAGTCCATCTACTCCCAAAGCAGCCCATGACACTGGGAGAGAGAAGCTTCCTAGGCTGATTATAGCCCATCTCTACCTTTCCACCCACCACAACAGCCCCTTACAGTTTACAAAGTACTTTGCTGCTCACTGCCCTGTGAGGTGCAAGTATTCAAACTCTGACTTTCCATAGGAGAAAGCTCAAAACTCAAGGACACTTGTCCAAAGTCATCCATGTAGGGTGTGAGGTGGGAATTCAAACACAGGCCACTTGACTTCACCATTGTGCCCTTGCTCTGGTCTACAGGCTGTTTTGCCATCTATGGTCAAGCAGAAGTCTATACCCTTTTCTATGTGGTAGTTCTTTAAATAGTTGAGAACAGCTATTATATGATGAATGTTGGAGGGGATGTGGGAAAACTGGGACACTGATACAATTTTAGTGGAATTGTGAATGCATCCACTCATTCTGGAGATCAATCTGAAACTACGCTCAAAAAGTTATCAAACTGTGCATACCCTGTGTTCCAGCAGTGTTACTACTGGGCTTATACTCCAAAGAGATCTTAAAGCAGGGAAAGGGACCTGTATGTGCAAGAATGTTTGTGACAGCCCTCTTTGTAGTGGCCAGAAACTGGAAACTGAGTAGATGCCCATCAATTGGGGAATGGCTGAATAAGTTATGGTATGTGAACGTTATGGAATATTATTGTTCTGTAAAAAATGACCAGCAGGATGATTTTAGAAAGGCTTGGAGAGACTTATATGAACTTATGCTGAGTGAAATGAGCAGGACCAGGAAATCATAATACACTTCAACAATACTATATAATGATCAATTCTGATGGGCGTGGCTCTCTTCAACAATGAGATGAACCAAATCAATTCCAATTGTTCAGTATTGAAAAGAACCAGCTACACCCAGAGAAAGAACTATGGGAAATGAGTATGAACCACAACATAGCATTTCCACTCTCTCTGGTTTTGTCCACTGGCATTTTTGTTTTCCTTCTCAGGTTATTTTTACCTTATTTCTAAATCCAATTTTTCTCGTGCAAGACAACTATATAAATATGTATACATATATTGCATTTAACATATACTTTAACATATTTAATATGTACTATTCTACCTGCCATCTAGGGGAGAGAGTGGGAAGAAGGAGGGGAAAAGTTGGAACAGAAAGTTTTGTAAGGGTCAGTGCTGAAAAATTACTCATGCATATGTCCTATAAATAAAAAAGCTATTAATAAATAATATCAATAAACATCAATTTAATTCAACAAATAGTAATGAAGGGCAAAGCACTGTAAAGTCTGGGTACCCACAATGACCAAAAAAAAAAAAAAAGGAGTAGCTCTTGCCTTCCAGGAGTTTTCTGAGGGAGTATATAGCCTGTACAGAAGACAAAACATTCACAAAGTGATATAAAGTCATTTTAAAAGGATTGAGTACTAATCCCTAGAGAAAGCATCAGGGAAGTGTCATAAGTGGATCCTGAGTTGTGCTTTGAAGAAAGCTAGAAATTCCAAGAGGACAAGAAGAAGCTGTGTACTATAGACATAAGCGACCCTCAGCTGAAGGCCCAGAAGAAGGCAAGTGAAACAGAAATAGAATTCAGCAAGAGCTGCAATAGTAAAGACACTTAGAGAGTGAGAGGGGAACTAGGTGGGAAAGAATTCTAAAATACCACGTGCTATCTAAATGATAGTTGTCATCTAGCAGCAACAGGGAGCCTCTGGGACAAGTCTTCATTAAGTTCTTGTTTTAATTGAGCTAAACACCAAAATCCGTATGCCATCTACAATTCCTTCCTCACTCACTGCACATGGCCACTCCATGGCCAAACCTTGACATTTAAACCTTCATAGCATTTCTCACATCAACCACTTCTCTCTATTCACCCAGATACCATGCTAAATCAGGTCTTAATACCTCTAACCTAAACTACTCTTAATCAGTCTTTTCTGTCTCAAGTCTCTTACTCACTCCAATTTATCCTCCACAAAGTTGCCAGAGTGATTTTCCAAACTAGTAGTACAGACCATCACCCCATTTCTACAAATTTCAGTGGTTCCACATTATGTCTAGTTTAAAAAAAAAAAAAAACTCTTCCATTTGTTGTTTTAAAGATGCTAATCCTTCTTTACCACTCTATAAATCCCTCTTGGAGCTAAAGGTGAGAGTTGGATGACAAGTGGACACCCAAGGTGACAGGGTTGCTCATCCACCTTTGATGTCCACCTATCACCCAATTCTCACCTGTGGTTTCAAAAAGTTGTAGCATGTGCAATGGCTCCAACTTTGGAAAAACCACCTTGGCAGATGGGCTAAACCAAGGTGACAGTAAGCCACAGGCCTCAAACACATCAGGGAGTTGGGGGCTAGCTATCCCAAGTACATGAAGACTTAACCCAGAGGAACGGTGGGGAGCAGAACCAGCTGAACCAGGAACTGTGGAGAGAGCTTAGAGTGTGGCCCACCACTGAAGACCCCAAGGCCAACCACTGCATGCCAGGCCACAGCCAGCTGTCCTGACTTTTGTCTTGTCATGGATGATTCTGGGGGGCGAGTGAAGCTGATGACTTTGTGCAACTCTGCTTCATTCCAAACCCAAGGCACATGCAAGTCAAGATGTCCCCTTCTGATGTCACTCATCATCTTCTTAACAACCTCACCCCAACCAGCCTCACCTCCTACTAAACAAGACATTTTTAAAAAGTCAGACCTTAACAACAGGCTTCTCCCAGATTTTCTGCCTCTTTCTCTCCCTCAAGCCCTGCCACCAAGTGTCTTCTCCTTGGGAATACCTCCAATTTACACTGGCTTGTGAATTCACAAGTGCATGTAGGTAGTCTCCACCATTAGATTCAACTCCTGGCAAGCAGGACTGTCTGTTTTTATATCCTCAGCACTTAACACAGTGCTTGGCACACAGCAGGCATTTAATAAATGCTTTCTGACCAATAATATGCTTCTCTCAATGTAGCTTTTTTGAATGAAGTAGCATATCACTGGCCAATATTGGGTTTTCAATCTACTACAACCCCCAGATCTTTGTCAGATAAATGGCTACCTACCCTTGCCTCTTCAAACTTCTATTTATGAAGTGAAGGGGAACATTACCTCTCAGTGTATTTACACTTAATAGACTCAGCTCACTGTTCTATCAAAACTTTTATAAATCCTATCATTCAAGATGCTATCTGAAATTCTATTATCTCAGATTTTGAAAGCTAAATTATTTATCCAAATTAATGACACAAATGCTAAAAATGGCCAAGGATTGATCCCTGGGGTGTTCTCCTAGAAAACTCCTCTAAGCTCCCCCTGAACTACTGGTGACTGCTCTCTGGATCTACCACCCAACCAGGTCCAGAAGTCAAAAAATCCAATTGGCCTCTCTCTGTTGTGTCTGTAAGAATGGCATGAGACATTGTAAAATACTTTATTCAAATCCAAGTAAACCAAATCTGCGATGTTCTCCTAGTTCATTCTAGGAAAGCTGTCAAGAAAATTAATGGTATTGGTTTGGTCTGATCTGATTTTAGTGGTGCCATGCAGGACCCACATTCCATGAGCTGCTGCTTTTTCTTTCTATGCTTTCACTGACTTCGGGATCTCCCAACGAGACCTTGTCTCCTCCACTACAACTGCTCTGCAGGCCATCACCTTAGAGAACTGGCTCGGGCATGGGGAAGGCAAAGGACTTGGCCAGAGTCACACAGCCTCTGTGTATCAGAGGGGGGCTCCTAACTACTGAGGCCAACCCTCTGTGCACTCTATCCCAAATCTGTTACATACATGCTGTACACATCTGGTTTTTTAAAATACTGATTTGAGAATATTTTGAAAAGTTAAAGGCAAATAGATAGGGAAAGATAAAACTATGCCTGTTTGCTGATAACCTTATGATTTATTTAAAAACAATTAATAGCTCCAACAGTCACAGACCACAAAATAATTCCTCAAAAATAGCCATTTATATGTGTGTATGTCTATCAAAATATATATATGTGTATGTATGCGTGCCTATATGTCTATATAGACATAAATTATTTGCACATACATAACATAATAACAAAATCCAAGATGCAAAAATACAAAGGTAAATACCATTTTAACTAATCACAAGATATATTAATTATTTAAAGATCTTTCTATCTAAGTACATAAAATACTTGCATAGATTCAATTAAAAGGTACTCCTTCAAGAAACAAGCAATTTAAATAGTTAAAGAATTATTCAGTGTTCCTGAGTTGTGCTAATATAATAAAAATAAAAATACTACCAAAGCGAATTTATAGTTTTAATGCTATATGAATAAAATTAACAAAAAGACACTTTATAAAATTTGATAAAGTTTTACTTTATATAGTTCTACTTTATAGGACTTGATAAAATAAAAACAAAATTCATTTGGAGAATATTTTGAAAATTATGTGATAACCTTTTATTACAAACAATTAATGAAAAAATATATGTTTTCATATGCTAAAAGAAAATTTATGGAATAAACATGTCTCTATAGGAGTTTTCATATAAACAAAAAAAAGCTCTACAAAAATCATAACATGAAAAAAGCAGGCAAAGCACAGAAATTCACTTTCCCTTACTTCCCTCCCTTTTTTAAACACTGAAGAAATTACAATATTCTTTACCTGTGTCTTAGTTTTCCTCTTGCTTCAAATTCAAAAGGAATTTCTTCCCCCGTGAGGACTTCCCGCCACTCACTGACCTTGTGGGCATCATCAAGAAAAGTTCTGTTTCCCTCTGGAACCAGTCCTGGGCTTCCACTGTGAGACAAGGCTGCCCTGGAACCAAAATCACATATAACTAGATCTTTCTCATGCACATGAACTAAGAACATCTACCACAGAAAATGCCAACCACATCCAAGACAGGCAGAATATTTTTGATCTTTGCCCTATGATAGCCAGCCTAGAAAGAATTTAAAAGCAATCATAAGAATCAATAACATTCAACTTTAATTCTGTAGATATTTCCTACTCCTGTCAACTTAAAAGGAGAATTTCACTAAAAAAGTAATTACTGTCATCTAGAGAATGAAGTCTAGAAAAAGAGCTATGTAAATCTCAAGTATAATTACCATAAATTAACATTTTATTAAATACACAGAACATGCTCAATAAATGTTACACCAGGTACAATCACCAAGGGAAAAACTGAGGGTAATATGTTATAGTAGAAAGGTCTTGGACTTGGGAAATATTTAGGCTTGCATTGTGCTTCTAACACTTCAGGGTCATATGATGTGAGGGAGAGGTCAAATTTTCATCTCATAAAACTGGGATAATAATACTTCTTTATAGGGTTTCTGTGAGATTTAAATAAGGAAATACATGTAAAGAGCTCTGTAAACCCTAAGGCACTATGTAAATAATAATAATTATCCATGATGATAATAATAACTATTATTGTTAAGGAAATTGAGCATTTGGTTAACTAAACTCTTAAACTAAGAAAAACAAAAAGAAAATTCACTTCCAAAATAGCTGACTGCAGAGATTTATCTATTTCGATTTCTTTACTGAAAAGATCAGCATTTCCATGCTCCAAGGAGCCAAGTTTTCAATGACAAAAAACTATTACAGAAGGTTTCTTGCTTGGCTTAGGTGAAATCTCATTAGTTTTCCCAACCCCACCCAATCCCATCTGGGCTAGGGAGTGCATTCTAAGTTCAGAGATCAATTTTATTTTTCTTTGTCAGTAAAGTTTTCAGAAGAGTCTTGGAGAAAGAATGAAAAAAAGATTGGTTTGGGATTAGATCAAGCAACCACATGTTTCTTAAAAAAAAAAAAAAAAAAAGGAAAAAACCCTCACGGGCCCTACCTTTTCCCCTAAGTCATGTCTGTTTTATTTGATCCTCACTTTCAATATAATGGGTCAGGCCTCTGCTAAATATTGGGTCCCCAATCACCATTTGAATATTGCAGACTTGGCATTTTGCTCTATCAATCAACAAACATTTAGAAAGCACTTGGGAAACACATTAATGCCTAATAATGGAATCCGGAAGATAAAACCTCAACAGAAGTAGTAATAATATGCAATATTACCTGAAAAACCTAATATAGAAATGCAAAACAAAGTGCTTAAGTTGTTAATGATGGTTAATTAATAAATGTTTTAAATCACAATTAATAACATTGTTAATTATTGATAAGGAAAATTAATAATCATTAATCATAATGCAAAATGTCATTTGATTATGAAAGAGAAGCATTTATGTTGGGGAGAGGATCAAGCTACTATGAAAGTCTCTTGGACTATGTATGATCTTAGATATCAGCATAGTTTTGACATGTCAAGTAGGGTAAGCCTATAAGATACCAAATAAGAGATAACTTTCTCTCTTTATAAAAATAAACAAACTTCCCTGTGTGCAATGTCACCATTCTGACACTCACAAAATTAAGTTAAAAAATGAGGGCAGATATCACTTATGGAGACTCCTTACCGGGTTGGGGTAGTTGTTAGCGTAGCAAACCACAAGGTGCACCCCGTGTGATTCCTCAGAGCAAAGGGGACAAACGGCTGTCGGCGTTTGGGGGTTTTCATCTCTGTGGATAGGAAAATCAAGTAAGGTCATTAGCAAAGCCATACTTAAGGACATCAAAGAATCTCCCCAAACTAAATGGTGCTGTGCCCAAAAATAAACCCTGTACAAACCAAATGAAGGCAGAGAAAACAGAAAAATAACCCCAAGAAAAGGTGTACATAACCAAAATGAACTGGAAAAAAATGGCAAAACATGATTTGCTATTTACTATGCAGCATATGGCAGGAAGGCAAATGAGAATTCTTTGCAGCATGGTATAGAAAAAAAGATCACCAAATTTATAATTGAGGACTTGAGTTGAAATCCTGGTCCTTCAGCCTTGGACAGATCACCTTAACTATTATTTCCTCACTTGTGAAGTGAAGATGCTAGACTAGATCTCTAAGGTCTCTTCTAATTCCAAATCACCTATACTTGTAAATTCACCTCAAACATCAACATGGAGCACAGCATGCATCAGTATCCACTGCTTCCTATCTCACTCTGTCTTAATCAAACTACTGAGCTAAGTGTAACTTACACCTCTGAAGAGCAACCTTCAGGTGATAACTCCTTTGGAAGCAAGAAAATTAAATCCCAAAAAGATGTGTAAATAACCAAATGAATTGGGAAAAGCCTGTATCAGACAATGATCCATTTAAAACCTGGTTCAAAAGCCATGATTCAAATAGGTCATTAATAGAGAAATATTCCTCCTCACTGCTGTGCCAATGCATTCCCAAAATGTGCCCAGTGAAATGAGAGATATCTTTGTGTGTCAGGAAAATTAAACAAAACAAGAATAGTAATGAATTTGCTCTGCTATTTCCTTCTCCTCAAAGAAAACAAGACCATTTTAAAGGGATATTTTTAGTTGCCCTATGTCATGGACACTACTATCCTTTTCTATATATACATACAGGACTGTTCTAGATGCTAAGGAGAATACAGAAGTAATATAAGATACGATTTCTGTCCTCAAAGACCCTATGACCCAATTAGGAAGGTCATATTCACACGCAAGAAATGATTAGATAATTATAAATTGCAATTTGTATAGTCAATCACCAATTTACAAATGAATGGGATTACAATAGTTCCTTTGTAAGTTGGCTGTTGGGAAGATATTTTTCTCACAGAAAATCTTATAAAAGCTAATTTGATTCCAAGGGCAATGACAAAAACCCTATGTGAATTATAGTACTAACAGCAAATTGACCCTAAACACAAGAAATGATAATGTTTCTAGGAGAAGAACATAATCTTCAGGACTAAATTGGGATGTCAGGAATGTATTTCCCAGTTCTACCATAAGGACAGGGACGTCACTATCTCCCATCTCTCCAACCATTAGGTAATGATCGAGGGTAGCTATGTCTTGGCCTGGTTTATGATGAATATTGAGGGTTGGTGGTAAGAGTCCAGGATTGGGGACACAGGACTAACAAAGGAAGATGGGGATGGTACCAGTAAGAAACCTGTCCTCCCTATTAAGGATACTCAACCAGCAGAGTTAAGTATCTTTCAGAATTGTTATAGAAAACTCTGGGCGGGAGGAGGTGGTATATAAGAACTATTGCTAGTCTTGTCTCTATCATCATTATTTTCTCTGCTTCCCAGACTGGTATAAGTATAGAGGGCCCCAACACTTTTTAAAAAACTTTTTGGCAGAGATGATGATGACAAAATGGAGAACAGCAAAAACAAATTTAGTTGAATCTCCCCTCCTCTTCAGCTCTCTAAAAAGAATAAACACACACACACCCTAACCCTACTTGGATTTACAGCTATCGTGGACAAAATGATATTGGGAAGTAGCAGCAAACTGTGACTAAGGAGGACTAAAGCCAAATAAAATCCACCTTATAGAACCATGTTTTTACAGGTGATGAAAGCTAAAGAACAATATCCAGCCCATGCAGGTTTTTACTGCCTTCTAAGTGAGGCATGGGGGTGGTTTCATAAAGGGCTAATGGGAAGAAGATATTACTGCGATTTGAAAAGCAATAACTTATTATCCTTTTTTATCATCAAATATTTTCAGAAGTTAATACAGTAAGTGTTTCTAGACAAGCACTTTCAGGTTAGAGCAAGCCTCTGTTTTGACAACTACCAGAGCTCATCAGGTTCCAATGTGCAGTAAAATGCTAAAAACTTAAAATCTCCAGTGGATAACACTTAACCTCCTGTCTCTCTTATACAATCTCTCCATCATTTATTCAGTCGATCATTTCTGAGAACCTTGGCTATTTCCAAAGACAGAAACATATAGGGGTGTGTGTGTGTGTGTGTGTGTGTGTGTGTGTGTGTGTGTGTGTTTAAATTAATAATTGATGAGACATAAAGCATAAAGCTAAGCCTTACAAGAGCAGATGGGGAGTGAAAATTTTAACAGCCACTTGAAGGGCAAACAGAACAGATTGTGGAAATTTGAAAGGCCCTTTCCACTCCATAATTGGAGTAAGAAACCAGCATTTTTACAGTAAGGAATCCAGCAGGAAAAGAACCCAGATGTGCTTTCATATCCCACTGTGAGGCAGACTATAAGTTTCCATTTGCAAATTATATTTAATAAAAAAAAAAAAAACATGTGGCAAATGACTTTGATCACTATGTCATGATGAACAAAATATTAGGAACCTTTACATTCAAAAATATTTTAACTCGGAGGTTCCACTTCACATTCATCAGATTGGCTAACGGCAAAAAAATGAAAATGACAAATACTGAAGGGGTTGTGGGAAAAGACACATTCTGGAAAGCAATTTGGAACTATGCCTCAAAAGCTATTAAACTGTGCATACCTTTTGCCCCAGGGATATAACTACTAGATCTATTCCCCAAAGAAAGCAAAGGAGGAAAAGAACCCAAAAAATATTTCTAGCAACTTATATTGAAGTAGCAAAGAATTGGAAACTGAGAGACGCCAATAAATTGGGGAATAGCTGAACAAGTTATAGCAACGTGATGGAATACTATTGTGCAATAAGAAATGGTGAAGGGGATGGCTTTAGAGGAACCTGACAACCTTTTAAAAACTGATGCAAAGTGAAGGAAGCAGAACCAGAACAATTTAAACAATAAAAACCATATTAAATCAATCAACTTCACAAGACTTAGGAACTCTGATCAGTACAATGACCCATAATGACTTCAGAGAAATCATGATGAAACAGGCTTCCTACCTCCTGATAGAGAAGGAACAAATTCAAGAGTAAAAATTGAGACTTTTTTTTTTGGACATGACCAATGGAAGGAATTGGTTTTTGCTTGACTGTATGTATGTTTGTAAGAGGGGCTTTAGTTTTCTTACTTTCTCAATGGGGAGAGGAAAAAAAAATTTTTTAAGTAATTTTTTAAAGAATAGTTGATTTTACAAATTTAAAAAAGGCACACTGCCTAAATCACAAAACTTCCCATATTGTCAGACGTACCAAACTTCAGACATTCACTCATCCAATAAGAAAACCACTGATTGCATACGCTACAAAAGCCTAAAACCTACACCAGGGAGAAGCCAAACTGACCAAATAGCTTTCACATTATGTCCCAAAATAAACAGAGTCTGGACTGTAGCCACGCAATAGAAGAAAGAAATTTTGAAGGCCACCAAAGAGAATGGCTTCCCTTGATGGTTTTAGAAAATTTGCCTCCAGGGACCACAATCTCTTCAGAAAAGAGAGAAAGCTTCAAGTTAGTCACATCTTAGTTTGCCTTCACTTGGCCACAACTTGAAAAATGACTTCCCTTTTGGACTTATTTCAAATAATTAATTCAAGCTGTTATAAACAAAGCCCAAGGTTTCCACTCTGTAGACAGTTTGTAATAAAAAGAACAGTGGAGTAGAAGTTAAAAGATCCGGAGTCTAAGCTCTCCTTCTTCTATAAATATTGTTGTACATATAGGTCCTTTCCCCCCTCCCCCCCCTTTTTAAATCTCTTTTGGGATACAGACCTAATAGTGGAATTGTTTGGTTAGAGTGTACAGAGAGTTTTACAGCTCTTTGGAATAATTCCAAATTGCTCTAAAAAATGGGTGAATCAGTTCACAACTCCACCAAGAATTCATTAATGTCTCATTTTTTCCACATCCCTTCCACCATTTGTCATTTTCCTTTTCTGTCCTATTAGCCAATTTGGTAGGTATGAGGAGGGTAGTATCTCAGAATTGTCTTAATTTGCATTTTTCCAAGCAATGTGAGAGTTAAGAGCATTTTTTCATATAGCTATAGATAGCCTGGATTACTTCATCTGAAAACTGTTTCTAACTTTTGATGATTTATCACTTGGGGAATGGCTCTTATTTTTATAAATTTGACTCAGTTCTCTTATATGGTTGAGAAATGAAGCCTTTATGAAAAAGAACTTGCTTCAATTTTTTTTTCACAGTTACTATTTTTAACTGTATTTCCCATTCATCCTATTCCCCCCCCCCACTTATTCTATTCTCTCTCTCCTTTCACCCTGTCCCTCTTCCTAAGTGTCTTGCTTCTGAAAACTCCCCACTCCAAATCTGCCCTTTCTCTCAATCTCCCACATTTCTCTTATCCCCTTCACCTCCTACTTTCCTGTAGAGTAAAATAAATTTCTATACCCATTTGAGTAGGTTTAGTATTCCTCTCTATTTTCCCTCCATTTTAAAAATTTTTTCTTGACTCTTTAATTGCAGATAATTTACTCCATGTTACCTTTACCTTTCCTTTTCTCACCACTATTTTCCTTTCTCACCACTTAATTTTATTTTTTTAGATATTACCCTTTCATATTCAACTCACTCCTGTGTTCTCTGTCTACATATACTGTTTATATATAGTATACTCTATATACACTCTAATTGCCCTAATAATGAGAAAGTTCTTATGAATTACAAGTATCTTCCCATATAGGAATATAAACAGTTTAATCTTATTAAGATTATTAAGTCCCTTTTGATTTCAACTTCCTGTTTCCCTTTTTATGTTTTTATTAAGTCTTCTATTTGAATGGCAAATTTTCTCTTCAGCCCTGGTTGTCTCATTAAGAATGCTTGAAAATCCTGTTTCAGTAAATGTCCATAATCCCCCCTGAAGGATTATACTCAGTTTTACTAGGTAGGTGATTCTTGGCCGTAACCAGTAGTTCTCCAGAATATCATATTCCAAGATCTCTGATACATTTTTATAGAAGTTGCAACATTGCTCTCATTTGGTGCAGTAGTAGGTAGGGAACCAGCTCTGGAGTCAGGAGAACTTAAGCTCAAATCCGGCCTTAGACACTTAATATTTACTAGCTATGGGACCCTGGGCAAGTCACTTAACTGCAATTGCCTCTCAAAAACAAAACAAAACAAAACAATAAATTGCTTTCATTCTACTAACTATATAATAAGCTCTTTGAATTATGAGCTTCCTCATCTATAATAATCTCTGTCCAAACTATCTACTTCTAAAGGTTTTTGCAAGAATGAAATGAAACAAAGTAGAAAATACCTTGAAAAGGATGCAATGAGGTACAAATGTCAAAGTATTTATTTCATTAAAATCCTTTTTCCCTCTCTTATAAAAATGCTCTTAAAATAACTCATAGCTCTGCCACCATTTCACTGATGCCTCTGTCTTTACACACCTGTGTAGATTCTTTCTGAGTGGCTTTGTTTATAAATCATAGAGGAAGCAGCAATTTAGAACACTCACTTCAACCAATGAAGAAATGACACATTGGGATTCTGATATCCTAATTTTTATGTTCTTTCTTTCAATACTCTACCTAGCCAACCAACACTTCCTCCCCTTTTTCTCTGTCTCAGGAAATAATGGAGTCAAAGGCAGGAATGATGAACATTTTCTCCTCTATTTTTTAAGTACCATATGTACCTAATTCAAAACCATAAGAAATTTTTATCTTAGTAATAGTATGAGGATTTTAAAATATCTCATGTTCCAGAAATTCCTTTGCATTTCTCTAAGAATAAACATTTACCAAGTGTTTCATAAATAAAAAGATCTGTAATGTTGGTTTGTGGAAGAATTTTCCCATCATTTGTGAGCCTTTCACCATGAAAAATGGCCACTAACTAACACAATATTTCCTTTTGTGCAATGTCACAACTGCCAAACACTGGCAGAAAGGAGTTTTGCTTTCTTACCTTTCACCAGTAGGGAAAAGAAAATGGAAAAGATACAATGAAAGAACCAATACTAGATTTATTTCTAATGTTGTCAAATGTTCTTACTGTTCTTGATAAAATTAAATAATCACACGTAATTAGTTATTTATTTAGGGTCATTGAGCAAGACATTCCGTAGACCATAGCAGCCATGCATTCCCTCCCTCAGCTGTACTGTACCTCTAGCATAGATCTGGTGCTCTAGATTAGTCAGACTGGCTGTACTCCTAGTCCTAAGGTAGACAAGGGGTAGGCCTGGTAGACAGGAAAGACAAAGTTAGCAGATAAGGAAAGAGACAGAAAACAGGCAGATTCACCTCCATCACTTATACATGTGTGAATAGAGAACTTGGCACAAACAAGGCAGGCAGCATGCAGGTGGGCAATGACTAAAAACACACTAAGCAAAGAGATCACTATGGTTCTTTTTTTTCAAGGTAAGCTACTTTCCATTGGTGCGGAAATTCTATCATGTTAAGTAGCATACTTTCCCTCACAATCAGGGAAAGAAAAATTATTTAATATATCCTTAAACTGAAGTCTTTTAAAGGTTCTGAATTTGAAAGTGTGCATATATTTAGATAGCATAGCAAAATTACTTTAAAAATCTATTAAAAAAAAAAAAAGATGGTATTGAAGATAGCTTCAGAAATTCAGAAAATTCAGAAAAAAAAGACAGTGTCTCCAAAAGTGAGTCAAAAAAGCCAAGATATTTCCTATATAGAGTTTCTGTTAATGAGTTGCCTCACTTTGATGGCTTTGAAAAATCTTAATTTTTATGCATTTTTAAAAATTCAAATTGGAGATCTTTATCCATATTGTCATTAGCTCCAAAAGTCATCAACTCTACAAAGCCCAATGATTCACCCCTCAGAATCCATGACTTTACTAAATAAAGTCAACAATTATGCTCAAAATCATACCAAAGTTTTCCTATGCACTACTCAAACTCATCCAAGAAATTAGCATGTCTAATAGATCGTGTTTCATGTCAAGAATTTGAATTTCAAGGGCTCCAATTTCTAATCTGATTTTAGTCATTTATGTCTGTTTCAATTTATTAGAAACATAACTTCTTATCATAGTTCTATAGATTCTGATCAGTCTAATATTAAGAATTTTAGTAAATTTATTAAAAACTTTCTATTCAATTAGGGAATAAGGAGAAAAGAAAAAGGAATAAACATTTTTATGTGCTTTTAAAGATGTTTTTATAAAGAAAAAGATGGGCTGTATCTTTATAAATCTAAGAAACTATGATCTAGAACTAAGTAACTTTGCACAATGTTTCTTCAAGGCCATTTAACAATATATGTCCTCTTTGGTTAACTATTAAAAAGGACATGAATTGTTGCCTCTTCAAGATAGTGAAGATCTAGCAGGCTTGTGGCTGTATTTACTACTGGCTTAGGAATAAAGATTCCTCCAATGAACAAGTGTCATTAGGAAAATGTTCCCTTGCCTCTACTACAAATTTTAGAGGTTGCTTGAAGTCTTCTGGATAGACCGCTACTTTTCTAGGCACATAAATTGAAAATTTGAAGGAATAGACAGAGAAGTGAAACCAACAACATTTTAGAAGGGCCTGGCTCCTGAAACAATGACCTTGTGACTCTCAGAAGCAGCTCATTTGGAATGTCAAGAACAATCATAGCTATATTTCTTTGTCTCTCCTTTCTAGAAGTATAAGGAAGACAGAAAAAGGCCACATGCACACCCTGAGGAGAGAGGAGCCAGTTCAAACACTTTAGACACTTAAAAAAGCCCATCTGCCTATAACATGTTTTCAGACCAGATGGATTATTTCTGAAATATTCATAGGCTATGTGAAGTCCAGCCAAGAAATGTAGTCACAGAGACTTCCCGAAAGAAATTGAGACTTAAAGGGCTGGGACAGAGCTGAATCTGGATGACAATTAGTTATGAAACTGTTGTTAATCATTCTAGTCTTCAACTCTTAGAAAAACAAAGCTCAAAGTGAGGCAATAATGAGGAAAGAAAATATAATTATCAAAGAATATAATGAGATTACTACATATACATTCAGAAGGATATACACATAATTCTTGAGATTCTTTGTGGACACATTGTGGCCATTTATGTACTTCATCCTTAATATGCCACGAACTCCCAACTTTTTAGGACTTATGTCCAAGTAATCACTCTCTTTATAAGGAAAATTAGATAGAGTTTCCAATGGAGTTTTAAAATAATCATGCATTTACTCAACAGGAAAAGCATTGTTTCAACTTCTAAATGTTGAATGTGCTAAAATTTTAGAAATATCAGTTTATAACATTATATGTATCAGAATGTATTGAAGATTTGTGTGTCTTCACTTCTATGAGAACATTTTGTACTAAAACTCTCAGTTGCAGAGATTAATTACAGAGTATGGGTAATATTTCCTTAGATTCTTGCATGAAGGTTGACAATTCTGGTTGAATTCCTCAATGAAACAATGGACTATTAAGTAAAGTGTGACTTAAACATTCATATGTAAAATAAACATCTTACTTTGTCCGAAGCATGGAGGATCCACAGAAGAGCCCATCCAACTTTCTGATTTGGCTATATCCATTTCCTTGTCCTGTTTACAATAATCTGCCATCCATGATTCTTTGGTACTTACATACTGATCTAGAAAGAATACCCAAAAGATAAAAATAGAGACAGGTGAGGTTGTGAAGGTTAAAATTAAAATTAGGAACAAAATACTAAAATATAAAGTCAGCTAAATGACCAAAAAGCCTTTTATGAGAACTGTTTTACTATTCTGTCTCAGAGCAAAGCAGTATTACTGCTAATAGATTAAACTTGAGTTAAAACTTGGATAAAGAGCTCCTGATACCTACTAAACTACAATAATTTACTACAAAAGTCAAAATGAGAACAATCACTTTTTCTCCCTCCTCAAAATTGCTAGAGTTTCCCTTCCTTCCATCTTCTCTGTTTCAGATTTTTAGTCCAAATATTTAGCCACGGAAATAAAGGCCTACAGATTACAATATTACTAGAGAAATATGTAAGTTTTAGATTAGTTTAACACAATCAATAAATACAGTACTTGGAATTTAAAAACATGGGTGTTGAAGTCACACTTCACAACATTTTACAATGTTTCAAATACAATCAGAGGAATAAAAGGATTATCACCAATAATGCCAATAAAAACCTTATTTATATGGGAACAATTTCCTATTTATTAAGTCCTCAATAGGTAAGTGATCAGAGGTAAAAAATAAACATTTCTTAAAAGAACAACTATTAGCAAACCACATCAAAGATTGTTATAAATTACTATTGAAAAGGGAAATGAAAATCAAAACAATTGCAAGGTTTCATTTCATACCAAGCAAATAAGTAAATATGGAGAAAGTAGTAGTAGTTAATAGAATAACTGTGAAAGGGCAAACATCCCAAAGAACATGTTGGTAGAACTATGAACTATTTCAACTATTCTGGAAAGCAATTTGGAATTATGCTAAGAAAATGACTAAAATGTCCACTGATTCAGAGCTCCCATTTCTATGTATATTCTTCAAGGAAGTGAAGGAAAGAAAATTCGCACATCTATCAAAATATTCATAGAAACAATTTTTGTAGCATCAAAGACCTGGAAACAAAGTAGATGCTCATTGATAAGGGAATGGTTAAACAAATCATGGTATACAAATTAAAAGAATATTGCTCAGCTAAGAGAAACACTGATTATGAAGAATTCAGAAAAGCATAAGAAGACTTATATGAAGAGATACAAAGTGAAGTTAAGCAGAACTAGGAAAACTGTACACAATGACTGCAACAATGTAAATGGAAAGAAAAAAAATTAAGGTGACCATCAACAGATAATAATAAAGAATTAGTGGCTCACAGGAAAAGATTTTTTTTTCCTGCCAAGATTTAATTCTTTATGTAAAAATAAACAAGCACATCCATCTCACTTATGTAAATTTGATTTCTTCTTCTTTTTTTTTTAGGTTATAAGTACACAGCTTCCTCAATGCTAATCTGTTCTTTTTTTTTCTTTTTATAATAACTTTTTATTGACGGAACCCATACTAGGGTAATTTTTTTACAGCATTATCCCTTGCACTCACTTCTGTTCCGAATTTTCCCCTCCCTCCCTCCACCCCCTCCCCCAGATGGCAAGCAGTCTTTTACATTTTAAATAGGTTACAGTATATCCTAGAGACAATATCTGTGTGCAGAACCGAACAGTTTTCTTGTTGCACAGGGAGAATTGGATTCAGAAGGTAGAAATAACCCGGGAAGAAAAACAAAAATGCAAGCAGTTTATATTCATTTCCCAGTGTTCTTTCTTTGGATGTAGCTGCTTCTGTCCATCCCTGATCAATTGAAACTGAATTAGCTCTCTTTATCGAAGAGATCCACTTCCATCAGAATACATCCTCATACAGTATCGTTGTTAATGTATATAATGATCTCCTGGTTCTGCTCATCTCACTTAGCATCAGTCCATGTAGGTCTCGCCAATTCTCTCTGTATTCATCCTGCTGGTCATTCCTTACAGAACAATAATATTCCATAACATTCATATACCACAATTTACTCAGCCATTCTCCAATTGATGGGCATCCATTCATTTTCCAGCTTCTAGCCACTACAAACAGGGCTGCCATAAACATTCGTGCACATACAGGTCCCTTTCCCTTCTTTAGCATCTCTTTGGGGTATAAGCCAGTAGAAACACTGCTGGATCAAAGGGGATGCACAGTTTGATAACTTTTTGAGCATAGTTCCAAATTGCTCTCCAGAATGGCTGGATGTGTTCACAATTCCACCAACAATGTATCAGTGTCCCACTTTTCCCACATCCCCTCCAACATTCCGCATTGTCTTTCCCTGTCATTCTAGCCAATCTGACAGGTGTGTAGTGGTATCTCAGAGTTGTCTTAATTTGCATTTCTCTGATTAATAATGATTTGGAGCATATTTTCATATGTCTATAAATAGTTTCAATTTCTTCGTCTGAAAATTGTCTATTTATATCTTTTGACCATTTATCAACTACAGAATGGCTTGATTTCTTATAAATTAGAGTCAATTCTCTATATATTTTGGAAATGAGGCCTTTATCAGAACCTTTGACTGTAAAAATGTTTTCCTAGTTTATTGTTTCCCTTCTAATCTTGTCTGTATTTGTTTTGTTTGTACAAAAACTTTTCAATTTGATATAATCAAAATTTTCCATTTTGTGGTCAATAGTGATCTCTAGTTCTTCTTTGGTCATAAATTCCTCCCTCTTCCACAGGTCTGTGAGGTAAACTATCCTATGCTCTTCCAATTTATTTATTATCTCATTCTTTATGCCTAGGTCATGAACCCATTTTGACCTTATCTTAGTGTATGGTGTTAAGTGAGGAAAAGATTTTTAAAAAGGCATCGCACTCCTCTGTACAGGCAGGGGACTAGGACTTCAAAATATCTCATATACTGTCAGACACAGCTATGTTGTCTGGTTATTCCCAACTAATTTTTTTTTTGCATATATTTTTTATGATTCTCATATTAGATGGCTAATAAATTAGGATAGAAGAGACAGATATATATATGTATATATATATATAAATTAAAATATATAAACACAAAATAAATTAATAATAATTGCAAAATTGCAAAAATTTGCAACGCCCTTCACAATAATCTTGTTGGATCCTCATAACAATTCTGGAAGGTAGATGTTGTTATCATCCCCATTTTACATATAAGGAAATTGAAAGAGATAGGTTAAATGACTTGCCCTAAATCATACAATTAATAAGTGTCTAAAGCAACTTTTCTGACACCAAGTCTAGCATTCTATCCATTTTATAGATAGCTGCCTCTTGATTTTTAAAGTCTTTAGCAATTATAAAATTCTTCAAAATAGCAACATAATCTTTGTGCAGTAATACATATCAACAAAGTAGGTTTAAGATAAATGAAGATCACTCCTGACTGAAAAAATCAGTTTTAAAATAAAATGCCATTTTCCATTACAATTTATTGTGTGTTAATTTTAAAGATATCTTGTCATCCAGTGACATTTTAGTAGCTCAAAGAAAGAAAAACATGTGCAAAGTGGTCAAGAGGGCATGATTAAGTCTTGTCACAATGTCAGGGTTTTTTTTTGCTTTTCATTTTCAAAATATATGCATAGTTTTCAACATTCACCCGTGCAAAACCTTGTGCTACAGATTTTTTCCCCTCCCTTCCCTTTCATCTCCTTCTCTAGAGAGCAAGTATTCTAATATATGCTAACCATGTGCAGTTCTCCTATACATATTGCTACATTTATCATGCTGCACAAGAAAAATCAGATCAAAAGGGGAAAAAAATGAGAAAGAAAACAAAATACAAGCAAACAACAACAAAAAAGTGAAAAAAAACATGTTGCGAACCATACTCAGTCCCCACTGTCCTTTCTCTGGGAGTAGGTGGTTCTCATCATCACAAGACCATTGGAACTGGCCTGAATCATCTCACTGCTGAAGAGAGCCACAGCCATCAGAATTGATCACCATATAATCTTATTGCTATGTACAATGATCTGGTTCTGCTCATTTACTTAGCATCAGTTCATATAAGTCTTTGTAGGCCTTTCTGAAATCATCCTGTGGTCATTTCTTACAGAACGATAATATTCCATAACATTTATATACCATAACTTATTCAGCCATTCTCCAACTGATGGGCAACCACTCAGTTTCCAGTTTCTTGCCACTACAAAAAGAACTGCTACAAACATTTTTGCACATTTCTGATTCCATAAGACAAGAAAAGGTGGGTCCTTTTCCCTCCTTCATGATCTCTTTGGAACACAGACCCAGTAGAGACACTGCTGGATCAAAGGGTATGCACAGTTTGATAGCCCTTTGGGTATAGTTCCATACTGCTCCCCAGAATGGTTGGATCAGTTTAGGACTCCATCAAAAATGTCTCAGTTTTTCCACATCACATCCAATAGTGTTAGTTATTTCTAAGTAGCTTGAAAATTCACTATCCTTCCAGAAAAATTATTCCTTAGTAAAGAAAAATCTATGCAGTTTATTTAACCACTTGGATCAAAAGACCCCTGGTCTAATTTCAAACATCCATATATATTCTCTTTTTTCTTGATATGGTGTAGGGTATGGCGTGCTTTATAGCATATTTAACCCATCACCACAATTCCTAAAAGATTTTACAAACCTGAAAAATAATATATACTCTTAAACATAATCAGTATTTAAGGTTGCCTTATGCATAAAACAAAGACATTGCTGGATTCTGCTTTCTACACAGAGAATAAAGGTTACCAACATTATGACCATGAAGCTAGAAACAGAGAATACGTGCTTCTAATTTACCATCATCTTAAACTACAACTAAGTCTCAAAATAGGCCAAGAAGCTCTTGTAAACACAGAACTCTTGAGTCAGAGGTTCCAAAACCAAGGTGACTTTAAGGATTAAGACAAAACAATATATGAAAGGGAACGACACAGGCAGTTTGCCTTGCTACACAGAAAACAAAACCAAACAAATGTCATACAGAAAGTGCTGAATAAGTAGTCTCCATGAAATAAATCCAAATTCACTTCTGTGGCATTTGGGTAGGGGAAGCAGAGAATGACGATTGCCAAGAACCAAGGAGGAAACAGTCCCAAGGTAGCAAACCCCCCCAAAAAAACAAACATTCTCTCAAATAGATCTAGAAAATGGCCGAATCCTGATTGGGAAATCCAAGAAAAAGTCTTTGTGTCATTTTTCCTGCTTTAGCATAGGCGGATACGAAGACTATGTCAGGGCAGAAGGACCTCCCAGGCCCAGACTGGGGCAAACTCATGTAGGGGGTAGGAACAATTATGCTCACTGCCTAGAGTCTGGTTCCAGTTCCACTTCCAGCACAAACTCAAAGGACCAATATCCAGGGGTGGCACTCCAGGATAGGAGGTGGTCAGAGGCATCAGCCCGTGTACCAAAAAAGTAAATTCAGAGGCAAACAGTAGCAGTATGGCTCAGGCCTCAGAGCAAAGAAAGGTCTCAGTTCCAGCTTCTAGCCTTGAATAAAGCTCACCAAGGAATAATCAGGGCAGCGATCTCAGACTAAAGGGAAACCTGTCCTTCTGTCCCTTTGAAACCAACAGTTTCCCAACTGGCTATTAGGGGCTGAGTCCAAGAGTAGTTTACTGCTACTCAGTGCAAACCCAGATCAGGAACTTCTAGAGCTCAGAATACATCAGATTTTGTCTTGGATCAAACCATTTGGGAGAACTGGAAGCTTGCAGGTCTCAGCCTGAGCTTTTCCTGAGAACCTAGAACAATGCAACACTCAATAGCCCAAGAAAGCAACAGTAGAACCAGACAAGACCTTCATTCCAGAAAAGCACAGAATCTAGTCCTAACATTAAATCCAAAGTCAGAAAAAAAGCTGGAAAATTGGACAACAAAAAAAGAATCCAACCATAAAAGACTATAATGATGACAGGGACACAAAGACACATAAATCCAAATAAAAGAATTATTCTAAAATATCTACAAGCAAAGCTTCCCAAAAAAGCTTCCCAAAATTATGCTGGGCAGCGAGCATAATTGAATTCTTGGAAGAGATGAAGCAAGAGTTGGGTTTATTTGTTTTTAAAGAGAGTTTTTAAAAATGTCATTAATCGATAAAATGAAAACACTAGAGGAAAAAATTGGAAATTAAATAAGAACTATGGAAGAAGGAATTAGAAAGGAAATTAACAGCTTGACCCAAGAGATATAATCTCGCCTGAGCAACAAACTAGCTAAAAATTAAAATGGACCAAATAAAAACTAATGATTCCATAAGACAAGAAGATATATTAAAACAAAATTTTTAAAAAGAAGAGGAACAAGAGGAGGAAGAGGAGTGAGGAGAGGAGGAAAAAAAGGAAGGGGAGGAGCAAAGCCAATGCAACTAACCTGTAAAATAAGTTCAGGAGAAAGTTTAAATTCATTAGACTGCCTGAAAGCCTTGGGGGGGAAAAAAAAAAAAAAAAAAGGCCTAGTTCAAGAAATCTTAAAACAAAGTTGTCCAGGCTTTTCAGAACAGGAGGAAAAAGTAGAAACAGGAAGAATCCACAGGTCACCTTCTAAAAGAAATCCCAAACTAAAACTCATGAGAACATCACAGTAAAAGTCCAGAGTTTCCAGGTCAAAGAAAAAAAAAAAAACAAAAAACAAAAAAACTACAAGCAATCAGAAAAAAGGAATTTAAATACCAAAGAGTCACAATCAGGATCACACAGGATTTAGCATCTACCAAAATAAAGAAACAGAGAGCTTGGAATACAATATTCCACGAAGGCAAAAGATAGAGGCTTAAAGCTAAGAATAATTTATCCAGCAAAATGAAGCGTAATTATATGGGGGGAAATGGACATTTAATGAAATAGAGCAAGTATTCCTGACAAAAAGAAACACTATTGTTCCAGGTCTCCTGATTGGTTCTTAGTCTCTGAAAGAAAGTAGAAATGCCATTCCATTATGAACCGATCTGCTGCCTTTGGACTAAAGGAAGAAAATGTCAAACCATTGTGCCAGATCTCCTGCTTGGTTTCCTGTCTCTCTTAGGAAGAGAAGAAACACTATTTTATCAAGCACCAGAATCCCTTTTTCTCGGGAAGAAAAAAAATGCTATTCCAACAAGTCTTCAACCTGATCTACTGCCTTGGAAAAAGGGGAATGATACCTATTCCTTCAGTTTCTAGCCATTATCTCCTCATACTAGAGCAGATCATACTAAGATCAAACCCTTATGGACAACCTACCTGAGCTCAGTGATTAACAAACTCCTGCTTGGGCATATCTTCCCCTTCCCAGGAATTCTTAATTCTGTGACATCATCCAAATCCTGTCCCCCAAACCTCATCTGTTCTTTCCATTGCCTTTAAATCCTACCTTCTAGTTCCCCAAATAATGAACTTTAAAATTATTCGGCTCTTCCACTAGCCTTCTTGGTACAGAGGTAAGAAATTTGCTTTCATCTTAAATCGTTTCCTTTCTTGCTCCTTTTATCTTTTGGTTCCCACTGAGACATGGCCCTCTCCCTGGCTTCCCTTTCTTTGCATATTCACTTATTCTTCCCAACTCACTTTAGTCAAAGTGGAAAGTGGGAATATTCCTTTTTTCCTTTACCACTTTTGGGTTTTCACTCTACTACCCACTTAGCAACTTTCCCTTTGAGATTCCTTAAAGATTCACTCAATCCATATTTACCACCCAATTAAAATCTTGATAGTTGTCAACTAATTCAGAGCACTATCCTTCTTTCTTTAATGAGTCTAGTGACTGGTTCAGAATGTTTCTCTCTTCCCTACTTTCGTATTAGGGGATTTCAATAAATATTTATATCAGCGCAAATACCCTAGTTTAAGAGTTTCTAGCACACATGTTATACATGACAACTCCTCCTTGTCTTAGCCAATATGATCAGTTATAGTAGAGTTTTGCAGTTTTATGTAGGCTATTACTATAATCAGTTTTAGCAGGAGCATAGGACAACTGTGCAGAATACTGAAGAGATAGTATAGAACTGTAGAAACTGAAAATGTGGTCATCAAGAGGAAATACCTCAATCTATATGGGCATTCACTCTATAATCTTTTCTTTTTTCTTTTCCTCTGTCCACACTATTCAAAGGAATGTAAATTTTGATAGCTGAACTCTCTCAAGATGAATTGGGGATTGTGGGTTACAACTCTTTCTAAAAGGACCGTGCCTAAACCCAAATTATTGGCTCTCACTGATTGGCCAAAGATGGGTTCCAGGCCAATTTCCACTTGGTCATGTTCGAGCCTGAATAGCTCAGAGTGAATATAAACAGTACTTTCTTCTGTTTTAGCCAGAAACCCTGAGAACCTTTTCCCTCCTAATTTTTTTTTTTTTTGAAATAGGTAAAAAGGGCCATTCTCTGCCTCATTTCTTACCTAGCCTTAATTACTGATAGGACATTGTCTCAGTTTGACTGTGAAACCAAGACCCGTTAAAGATATTAGCTTAAAAAGGCCATGGTCTCCCATTAGATCCAGTGCCATCTCCAGGCTATTAGGTCCAACTGGCTTTGGAGGAGAATGAGGCTGGTAACTGCACAGCCCACTTGCATGTGATGACATCACCTCTCTGACGTCATGGTCTTCTTCAAGAATGAAGGAGAAACAACAATAACAACATATCTTTGATCTTGAAATTATTGAAAAATGTACCACTTCCCCGTTCACATACTCTGAAATTCCCTTATCTGATCACAATTTTTTGTCTTTTCACCTTTTTCCTTGTAATGCCAAACACTGTTCTTCATCCATACTGTGACTTCTAAGCCTTTGACCCTTCAGTTCTTTCCCAAACAGTCACTTCTGCATCATCTAAATTCTGCTTCCTTTTCCATCTTGACCCCTTGGATGAATCAGCTTTACTCTCCTCTCAGGCCCTTGGACTTTTATGCTACCACCAAATGTATCTAGCCATATCCATGTCTTAGATCACTCCAACCATCTGCTGCCTTAGCATAAACTACTAAATAAAGGTGGAAAAAATCATGAAACTGCTGATTGGGTCCACTACACATTTATGTTACATAATCTCATTGCTGCTAGTTAATGCTTCTACACATTCCTAATTAATTCACTAGCCAATTAACAACTAGCTCTTCCAAACCTTTTCTCTATCTTGGATGTTCTGATCTTTTCCCTCTATACTACTTCACTTGGTAATTTCATCAACGCCCATAGATCCAATAATGATTTCTATGAAGATCATTCTTAAATCTACTTATACAGTTCCAATCTGGAACTGCCTTAGACAGGAGATGGTCTCCTGTCTCCATCTCCATATTCCTGCTGAACATCTCAAACTGGATGTGCCTATGATAACTTAAACTTCACATGTCCAAAGCAGAATCATCTTTGCTCCTAAACCTTCCTCTTTCTAACATCTCTATTGATGTTGATAATATTAATATAATTAATAATGGGACAGTGAAGTGGTACAATGAATGGATAGAGTGCCAGGCTCAGAGTCAGAAAGATCTGAGTTCAAATATGCTTCAGGCACTTCCCAGCTGTGTGACCCTAGACATGTGACTTTGTCTCAGTTTTCTCATCTATAAATCAGTTGAAGAAGGAAATGGCAGACCACTCTAGTTTCTGCCAAAAAAATTTCCAGTGGGGTCGCAGATATGACTAAAGACATAATAACACTACTACCATCTGCCCACTCCTCCGGACTAACCACTTAATATCATCCTTACCTCTTCACTATCTTTCATCTTTCCCCTACATTCAAGTGCTGCCAAGATCTGTCACTTTTACCTCTATAACAGTTCCTGCCATATTCCCTCCTTCTCTCTGCCATCATCCTGGTACAGGACCTTACCATCTCACATCTGGACTATTGCAACAGTGTTCTAGTGGGTTTTTCTGTCACAAGTCTACACACACACACCTCTGACACTCAATAAATTCTAATTGCCTCCTTTCATCTCCAGGATCAAATATAAAATCCTCTAGCTTTAAAAACTCTTCACAATCACCCCAACTTCCTACCTTTCCAGTATTCTTACAACTCATATCCTTCCACAAACTCTGTCATCAAGTGACATTGGCCTCCTTGCATTTGGAACAAGATATTCCATTTACCAACCAGACATTTTCTATGGCTATCTTCCAAGCATAGAACACTCTTCTCACCTCTACCTCTGGCTTTACTGGCTTCCTTTTAAGTTTCAGCTTCTATAAGAAGCTTTTTGTAAACACCCTTAATTTTAGTGCCTTTCCCCTGCTAATTACTTATTTATGCTATCTACAGCTTGTTTAAACATAGTCACTTGCATGAAATCGTTCTTATTAGAAGAGCTCTTTGAGGGTAAAGACTGTCTTTTGCTTTTCTTTGTATTCTCAATACTTAGTAGATTATTAACTGACTGAAAAGATCAGAGTTAAGTAGAAACTCTAAAGTTCAAATATAGTAGTTACAAAAAAAAAAAAAAAACAAACCCAAATTATAAAAAGATAAACATGAATGAATAATCATAAGGCCCTAAACAAGCATAAACTGCCTACACTCTAACATGTGTCCTCCAATCATCATCAGGGGTCATAAAGAGGGTCTCTTATAAGACAGAAGGCTTGGTAGTGGTTGTTCTATTTCTTGATGATAATCTTTAAAAAAGAATGGAAAGAGAAATATACATAGGGGAAGGAAAGTTATGAAAAATTATCTCACATAATCAAGATGCACAAGTAGAAATCTATACAAAGAGGAAGGATGAAGCAACTAACATCTGAATTTTAGCATCATCTGCAATGGTCAAAAAAGGGGGAAAAAATACATAAAGACACATATGGAATTGGGTACACAAACAGATTTCAGTCAATAGACAAATAGGAAGAAAAAAAGAAAGATAAGATGAAAAAACAGGGAATAAGAGGAAGAATACGTTAAGACAAGAATTAGGCCTAAGCAAAATAAGCTCTAAGGATATAAGAAAATATAGTTCTTTTGGAGTAGCAATAAATGGAAATTTGAGATCGTGCCCATCAAGTGGGGAATGGCTGAATGTGTTATGATTGTGATAAAGAAATGATGAAAGGAATGATTTTATTAAATATATGAACTGATGCAGAGCATAACAAGCAGAACCAAGAAAACAGTTTACACAATGAAAAAAAAAAAAGTAAAGACAAACAACTTTGAAAGATTTAGGAACTCTGATCAAATTAATGACCAACTATGATTCCAGAGGAGCAAAAACAGAATATGCTATTCACTTCCTGAAAGAGAGGTGAAAGATTAAGAGTACAGAATGAGACACAAATATAGATTGATTTCCTTTTAGACACAATCAAGAAAGAAATATGTTTTCCATTGACTGTTTATGTTTAGAAAGAGGGTTTTTCTTTACTCTTCATGGGAGGAAGAAGGTGAGTTATAAGGACAGAAGGTAAATTTTTCCTGACCAAAAAGAATAAAATTTAACCAAAAAAAAAAAAAAAAGCAAGCTGGCTCCCTTCTATATAGTCAGTTATGAGAACAATGAAACAAAACAAAACAAAATATGACAACAATGGATTATCATCACCTCAGCAATAACTATTTCTTTGAAAGGGGGAGTCATTCTGGATGACCTAGACTAATGTTGAGATTTGATTCACTTTACTGGGTCTTTGAGACAAAGATGAAAGCGATTTACAGAACAATGTCAATCTTCTAGATTCTTACCTATCAGTACAGAGGTGATGTTGATATCCAAACGAGGTTGGGCCTTGGCTTGTAATTTCAGTCGTGGAGGATGGAGACGGCTGGCTGCCTGTTGTTGCCAGGATACAGAGCATGGCCATGGCTCAATAAATGGCTCCCAGCCTAAAAGAACACAGGAGATATGACATCTGTTCAACAGAAATCAAGAAATTATGGAGGAAAGCTGCTCATGAGTCCTAATGACTGTCTAGCCAGGGTTTAGTAAAATAAAGTTAAGCTGTATAGTTCCAATTTATTTCAATGCACCGTCTCTGATCACAGAACATCGGCCAGATGGCAAAAATATCTACTGTGTGTATCTACTAGTTACAGAACCACTAATGATCTACTCTGAATGAAGTAAAATATCCCAGACTTAAATTAGATAAATAAAGCAACTGAGCTATTGTCAAAGCACTATTAAACTAAAAAAAAAGTCTTATATTGGCTACTTTCTGAGTGTGTAAACTGGATATATTTGGAAATATGTATATCCTTCCATAAAAATTATTCTTTAATACAAAATAAAAATAACCAATTTATAAATGTGAAGGGAAAAACTATGTTCTCTAGCAGAATTCAATATAGCAGACATTTTCTAAGTCCTTGTTACACACAAGATGCTATATGTTAGGTGCCAAGTATAGAAAGAAACAAAGGAGCATGTTGTATGAAGCTTCTTTTGGAGAAATACAACAAATATGCAAAGAAAGTAAAAGAAAGAAATATGGGGAGAGAGAGAGAACTAGTAACTGGGAGGAGACAGTAAGAAAGGCTTGACAAAAGCTACGCTAAGTTTAAAAGGAAGATAAGGATTTTGACAATGAAAGATACAGAGGGAAAGAATTTTAGACATTAGGGATGAGTTGTGAAAATGCAACAAAGCAGGAAATAAGAGGATCAGTTTCAGGAAAAAACCCAGTTTGGTTAAATAGAGATTGCATAAAAGAAAATAATATGAATAAGGCTTGGATCTAGTTCTATTCAACCTAAAAGCAGCAGTTTCAACCCTTTTCAAATAATTGACTTTAATGGGCTACAATGGTTAATGTGGAGCTAAAAAAGTAAATTATTCTCAGAAAAATTATTAGCATGTACCAGCCAGCTCTGAATATAGAAGATAAGAAAATACATGTATCATCCAGTAAAAGGAGGGAAGGTTGAATTAATTCTAAGACTCCAAATAATCATTATAAACACAAGTTCCTTTAGAAAATCTTAGGGCTGAGTCAACATAATACAATCTAATGTAATCAACCCCTACTTTTAGGGATTTCTGGTGGCTTGTAAAAAATTACCTTTCCAAACTCTCCAACAAGAATATTTAATACCTTAGAAATAACTGCCTTAGAAGAGAAAGAATGCTTTTCTGTGTCAGTTGAAAAGAGATGTTTCCCCTTTCTGTCAAACCACTCTAGTCTCTCATCCATGCAGAATATTTTTCTTTGGAATAACAAATATGTATGTAAACTAAATACAGCACATTAGTATTTCAACATATTTATACATTAAAATATATATTGTATATATATAATACACATTTATGTATATGTAAACATATACATAATACATGTATATAAATACACATACACGTTTGGATCAACGAAAATGAACTCTAGCAGAAAGGGCAAAATAGACATATACATGGTCTCAATGGCTCTCTATCTTAGAAATTCTGTTATTTAATGGGGAAACAATCAAAATATTTATTTTTAAGGACTATTATTCAACTAGTATAAACATAAAAAACCAAAAGCTATTCCCGAATAGAGCAGTGATCAAAGGATAAGAAGAAAAAGTTCTTAAAAGAAGAATTGCAAATTATTAACTACCATATGGGAAAATAATCCAAATCACTAATAATAAAAGACATGCACATTGAAACAATTTTTACCTCACATCCAAGAAACTGACAAATATGATAATAGATTAAAATGATCAGTGGTGGAGGAGCTATGGCTCACGGATAAACTGATAGTGGGACTGCAAATTGGCTTAATTATTCAGAAAGTCATTTAAATGTCCATATTCTCTGATCCAGAGATCCCATGGCCAGCAATATATTTCAAGGAGGTCAATAACAAAAACAAGAGCCCCATTTCAAATTAAGTGTCCATAAATTGGGCAGTTCAACAAACTGTGGTATTTATCTATAATAGGATATTATTGTGCAAATAAAAAATAATGTAAAGAATACAGGAAAGCATAGGAAGATTTATTTGAACTCTTGTCAAATGTAGTAAGTAGAAACAAGAAAACAATATAAACAATGACACTAGTACCGATGGAGAGGACAGCAACACAAAACAATAGAAACTGAATACTGTGAAATTATTATGGTCAAGTTTTGCTCCAAAGAAGAGATATGAGAAAGCACCATCCCTGGTTTATAGGAAGCATTTTTACAAATGCTTGTTGACTAAATAGCTACAAAGATAGGAGATTAGGGATGTAAAATATAATAATTTTTTTTTTGATATGTTGCTTAGTTTTGTTGAATTTTTTTCTTCTTTTTAAATTCTGTGATGAAAGGCATTTCCCTAGGAGGACAAAGAAAGTTTATGCTGGACAATGCAGATGATATAAAAACAAAAATTAACAAAAAATTATTCTTTTTAAAAATTATTAATAAAGACCCAATTAGTAACTAACAAAGCCATAGTTATGGAGGAAAAAACAAATAGAAAGACTAACCAGTACAGTTCAGTTTCATATTCCAAGATAAGCCAAACTTTAGAATCAAAACCCCCCCAAAAATCAGTTTTTTTCAGCTATAAACAGATATATTTTTAAAGATTGATTATTTTTATCTTATATCTTTCTATAGCTCTGCTTGTTTTTCCCTTTTGCCTTCATTCAAAACAAAATGTATACTGAGTGCAACTAATCCTACTGTGTATATATATATTCTGCAAATCCCAGAATTCTCACTTACCTGACAATGCACGGTTGTAATAATCCCCCGAGAGAGTAAAATGCGCATGACCTTCAGGGCTGGTTCTCACATGCTGCAGAAAATTCAAACCTATAATAAAAGTAACATGACCTTAATGCAATGTCAAAAGAAAAATTGCTAACAATCAGTTTGAAGGAAAAATACAATAAAATCTTACTAAACACCATGAAATTCCATTCTCAAAGGAATCAATTTCATTATGTGTATGTTCTATAGAAAATGCCAAATATGTTTCTAGAAATATAGAAATATACATGGCCTAATATCAAACCTAAGCAAAGATAAGGAACATGGGCTACTTTTCAACACACACACACACACACACACACACACACACATTTCACTCTCATTATATCTTAAATCTCAGAGCTGAGGACACAACAGAAGTTCCGCTTCAAAAAAAAAAAAAAAACTATACTCAAACAATCATTTCCATACTATGATCCAAAGCAAATGGGTGCCTTGGATAACCTAAGAAAAGTGATTTGTTTTAAGTTTATCAACATGATTTATTGTTTATATTCATGTTAAGAGGACAATGAATCTTTATATCAAGTATCAAGACAAGAGAGAGAATTTGGCTCTATTTTTATTTTAACAGGATTAGTAATGATTTGATAGATTTGCAGAAATCAGAAAGAATAACTGAAACTCTAAGACAAAAATATTATAATAGTAGCTTATGGTCAGCATTTATATAGCTCCTTCAGCTTTGCAAAGCATGTTTATATATTATCTCATTTAGTCTACACAATAGTCCTGGATGGTAGGTGTTATTTTTATTTCCATTTTACAAATGAAGAAATTAAGTCAGATTATAAAACTTGCCCAAAGTCACACTGCTACTATATATCTGAATCTAGAATGGAAAATGGGATCATAATATAGTTTCATAATCTTCCAAGAAGTAACCTTATCTTATATCATTTTCTCTATCTTCCTTCTTTTAACTATTTTATAACTATTTTACACTTCCTCTTTACCACCCCCAAAAGTCAAACTAAGAGAAGAAGGGAAAGGCAACAACTATCTGCAATGGTAAAAACTAAAAACGATCCACTAGAGGCTACTGAGGCTACAGTAAAGAAAATATTTTTTGAATTAAGCCATAGATTACAATATAAAAAAATAAGCTTGTCCAGATCTAGGACAGTGTTTCATCCACAGGTACTTAAAAAACACAATATCATGAATGCTGACTTTATTCTTTGTGGAAACTGGAGAAAAGGCAAGAAAGAAAAAAATCACCATAGCCTGATAAAATTCAGTTTGGATTTATAAGCCTATTGTAGAAAAATCTAAAAAATTCCTTCTTGAAGGATAATAGACTCTCTTGGAGATAGTCACAACAATCATGGGTCTTGCTGTAGCTCTTGTGACTGATCTGAGAAGCAAAAGAGCCAGTTATTATAGACAACAAAGATAGTTCTTGGACAACAAGAATTCAGTGGTGTCCCTACCAAAACCCAACCAGCATCACTAGTTGTAAATCACTAGCTTAAGGGTACAATTTCAGTTCAGTCAAAATATTTCACCCAAAGAATCTTTTCTGGCAATATTCCTAAAAGCTACTGGGTCTCTGGTCAAAATGATGAAAAATTAAGATTAAAAAGACAATAAAATTTTAATTTATGTCTGTTGAAGCCTTATTCTATTATGCATCTGTTTATGAGTAAAATTCTCCATGAAGAATTTAGTGTTCCTCATTCATTTAGCTATTATATTTCATATGATGGTTCAAAGAATTTGTCTTTTCTAGTATGATGCAAATACATACCCCAGAAGCATGGGCTAAGTCTTATTGATCTCTGAGTTTCCTGAACAGAGATTTAAGTGTATAAAATGCTTCAAGAAAGGTCAAAGAATTGAACTGAAGGTAAATGATGGAAAGGCATGCCCTCCCTTTAACAGCCTATTAAAAAAACCTACCGCAACTGTATCTCAGAGGAGCAATTTAAAACTAAAAGTTTATTGAAAGAATGATCTGGTTCATGGGACTATCTTCTGAATTTCCTGTCTTCTGAAAGAAGTTTATAATATTAATGCACTGACAGTGAAGTTGTGAACTGATTCAACTATTCTGGTGAACAATTTGGAACTATGTTCCAAACTCTATGAAACTGTACATTTTCTTTGCTCCAGCAATTGTAGTACTGGTCTGTATCCCAGAGAGAACAAACAAAAGGATCTATTTGCATAAAAATGTCAATAGCAGCTCTTTTTAGAGGTGATAAAAAGTTGAAATTAGAGAGGAAGCTCAGTAACTGGAAAATGGCTGAATAAGTGGTAGTATATGTTTGTGACAAAATATAATGATGCTAAGAAATGACAAACAGGATGGTTTCAGAAAAGTTTGGGAAGATTTATATGAACTGATTCAAAGTGAAGTGAGTAGAAACAGATGATCATTTACAAACAAACAACAATACTACATAATGATCAACTGTGAAATATAACTTCGTTATTCTTATCAAGACAATGATCCAAGGTAATTCCAAAAAGCTTAGAATGAAAAATGCTGTCCACCTCCAGAAAAAGAACTGATAGGAGTCTGAATGAAGATCAAAGTATACTTTTTAAACTTTATTGTTGTTCTTTATGTTTTGTCTGAGTTTTCTTTTGCTAGTATGGAAATGTTTTGAATGACTGAACATGCATAATCAATATCAAATTGCTTAATTTTTCAAGGAAAAGAAAGAATTGGAAAATCAATTGTTTAAGAAATATTAAAAAGTTTTATTTACATGTAACTGAGAAAAAAAATTAATTAGATGTTTAAAAAAAAGGTCACTGAGAATTCAGAATACTACAATCATAAAAGACATATGAAAAGTTGAAAGATCAGGCATTGGCTGCATAGAAGACCTGTTAATGCAGAGATATTTCATTCAATGAAACTGTCTATTACTATTGAACAGGGAAACCCAAATTTTCTTCTGGAAAAACACACCAAAAAATGCTAAATTAGTTATTCAAATTTCATCCAGTCTACCAACTAGGAAAATAAATAGGAGTAATATTAAAAAAAAAAAAAAAACAAAACAGGCCCAAAAGATTCCAAGATAACCAGGAACATTTGGGATTAATCTGATCCATACTCACGGGAAAAGGTGAGCTCTGCTAGGGGAACATCGCAATCCATGCAGTCATCAATAAAACAGATGCACACACTTTCAGCTTTAATCTCTACTCCCGATATCAGTTGTGTCGGCAGAGTCCCCTGGTTATCTTTATAGTTAGAAACTAGTGAGATGGACTTTAGGGGCTCAGCATTTTTAAACAACCAAGTGGCCGCCTTTTTCAGTTGTCCTTCAAAAACAAAAACAAAAACAATTAATTCTCAGAACAACTCCAACAACATATAAAGAGAATGCCAAAAAAGTTTCTCTCCCACCATCTCTGATAAGATATCTACCTTTATGCCAAAAGGAAGAGGAGAAACCACATGATAGATAGGAACCTGATTTGTTCCAATCCCCTTCCCTGGGGGGACAAAAGGCCTTTCTGTTTCTCTTTCCCCTAATAAGTCTCTCATTTCTGTACCTATATTCTGTACCTATAATCCTCTAGAGGATTAGAAACACCATTAGGGGAGACATCACTAATTTATCTTGGTATCTCTCTCAGCATCTAACAGAGTTCTACACACATAATAAATATAAGAAACATTGTGGAACATAACTGAACTGGGAAACACTGAAACAAACAGAAACAAAAAGACCAAGGACTATGCTCACAAAACAAGACTGAATTAAAAATCTACAGATTTTTACAACTCTGTGATCCCAAATAAAGTTCACAGAGTTCTAGGAGGAAGGCTACTATCCAAATGAAAAATGAAATAAATCTCTGATTAGAGTTACCTTGACACATCAGAAGAGCTCGGCGACAATCTTCCATACTAAAGCCCAGTTCTTGCAGTCGGGCCAGTTGTAACTCTAGAAAAGCATAGATATTATAAATGCAACTTCTAAGACCAATCAATCATAACAAGAAAAATTCCAAAATTTCTCAATAACTCATTACTTTTAAAAACAATCTCCAAACTGGATTTATGCTAAATATGACTTTTTTTTCCTTATTGTAATGTTTTTATATTAAGAAAATTCAAGATTCTGTAACTTATACATATTACATTTAAACATACATAAGGAGATTTCAAATTTTGTTCCATTTACATATATGTATATAAGTGTGTATATACATATATGTAAGTAAAATTTTGAATCTCCTTAACATAAAAAAGCATGATAAGAGAAGAAAAGGTCATATTCAATATAAACCCTCAGTGTAAGAAGAAATTCTAAATTTCTCATTCTTGATTGATATATACACAAAAATATTATATATCACATAGACACACACATACATACATTTAATAGCATACATACACATTCTTTGGAAGAAAATATAGGACCTATTTATAAAGCTTGAGGACATTTACAAAAATAACAGTAACAGAGCATAAAATGTCACATTAAAGTTCTCTATACTTATACAAAAGGAATACTAAAGGTTACCAAATGATGGAGTGAATGGGGTACAAAGGGTCAGCGCTTTGTTAACCACCTACCTAGGAGAGGGTCTAGAGTATGCCTGGGGCTGTCCCTGGTTTCAGGGATCACTGGGGTCTCACTGCTTCGAGAAGGCCCTGAAAGATGACTACTGGCAGAGGCTGCCTCCAGTACTGCTGAGTCTGGCACTGCAACACTAGCCTGCTCCGGGATGGATTTTGCAATGGCCAAAAATAGCTGAACATCATTGTAGGAGAGTCTGATGTCCAGGCTTTGTAAATGAATCTAGCAAAAAGAAAATAAGGTTATTTACTTTTCTAAAGGACACATTTGAGTATCATACTTCAATTGGCAATTTATTGCATTACATTTCGAATCCTGTCATGTTTTGTTATACAAGTGGCCATGATTTTTTCCTCATTTATTCTGTATTTAAGCCTTAAATCAAAGTTTCTTCCTCTCATACAGGCACAACTACTTTTATGAAATCTTGCCACACCAAAACTTAACATGGCCAAAGCAAAAGATGACATTTTTCAGTCTATGAGTGGCAGGCTGCAAAGAACTTTGAATCAGACATAATTTCTGAGATAGGAAGCCACAGATCTGAAATCCAAGGGACATACAGCTATCATTCACTTCAACTAACACCTATAATTTCATAATGTGGGTTCTCACTGTATCAACACAGATCATCCTTCCAATAAATATTAGTGTATGGAGAATCTTTGTGAGTTGATGAAAACATTCATCACCTAATTCTAATGACCTTGTTAAGTTTCTCCTTATCTACCACATACTAGTTTTTTCTGACCACATTCAGGACTTATCAGTGGGGTAAGAATTACCAAAACTTATCCTCCACTGGCCTGGTCTTCAAGAGCCTAGACAGATGCTGAGGTGGAACACATTAGGTCAAGTGAAAAATATTAATGTGTATTTCCAAAGAGGGGAACAACAGTAAAATTCCAGTAACTTAGTGATAAAACTGAGCTTTGCCTATTTGACTAAAAGAAAAAGAATCTTTTTGAAAAAAATAATCAAGAAAATGAAGAGCATGAAAGGAAGAGCTGCCTCATCTCCTTGAACAATCCTCACTGAAGCAAGAGAGATGCTGTAACCTGGCAACACTAAGTGATCTCATTTTACTCAGAATCTTCAAAGTGATTTTTACTAAAACAACCCACCTAGAAGGCAAACCCTAACGTGCTGCAAATGAAACAGGCCTCAGACCCTAAATACACTAAAATCTATTTTTTCCACAAACTCTGTACATATAAAATTTGTGATTGCAATGTATATTTTAAAAATTTTGACGTAGTGACAACTGCTAAGATGCTTAGATGTGGTTTATTTTTCCTTTCTGAGATCTTTTCAGACTAAGAAACAGATGAATTTATCCAGTAATACAAGTCTCCTTTTTCTTTCCTTTTTCCCAACAGCTTATGGCTTAAACGAACTACTCCTGTTCCCTCCCTCCTCATTCAATTGTGGTATGCACCCAAATACTATGTGGGCAATTATTTTTTAAAGTCTAGAGAAACAAAACACTTAAGAGTGGTTCCTTACTATCAGATCTGACATTCAAGACCCTTAATTAATCTGCTCCACTTTCTCTCTTTATTCCCCAACAAGCAATCTGCTCCCATCAGGCTGGTCTCTTTATCAGTCTCCACATACACAATACCATTTCTGCCTCTGTAACTTTGAATATAATGCTCTTCTGAGTGGGAATGCCCTCTCCTCCTCCTTCTTGCCTAGCCAAATCCTAGCTATCATTCCAGGCCCACCTCAAGTCCCAGTTATTTCATGAAACCCAATACTCTTATCTAGCCCATAGTGATCTCTTTCTTCCTTAAAACTCTTAACGTACTCATTTGTCTGTTCCACATAAGAGGATACTTCTTTTTCTATTGCCTAATACCATTCCCTAAGTTGTTTGTAATCTTACATTTGATATCTTCAACAAGACTGTAAAGGCTTGAATTCAGTCACCATAATTCAATGTTCACTACGTCAAAGGCTTACATCTAATCCTTCTTTTGGACAATCTGCCTCAGCAGCTAACAGAAAGCATTCAGTAAATAACTGTTGAATGGATTTGACAACACATCGAGTATTTGGCATCCACCACCTTTTCCAACATTACCTCCAGGATAGGGGGAAAATCTTCACTATTGAAGGCATCCATCAAGCCAGAGCTGTTTTGATAAGATGAATTTCCCACCAGCTCAATTTGAATTTGTACTGGATCAACAATGGAGAGAGCTGTGTCTTGCTCATTCCCCAGACGGCATGAAAACACCTAGGAATGAAAATGTAGGGTGGCAAGCATTACAGTCTGAGATTACAGGAGAGCAACCACTGGAGACAGGTTGAGGTTTTGCATTTCCTAGAGTCTTTCCCTGCTGTAAAACTAAACCAATATCTTTATCTTGCTTATGGATGAGAGAGGGGAAAGAAGAGCCTCACTAACTTTAGTCTCCCCTTTGCTCTCTTTTTAGCATTCTCCAGTGTTGCTGAAAAATGTGTTAGCAAGGGCCTTTGTTAGATTCAGAAACAGCTCATTACATTCTCTTAGTAAATTCTCCCTGAATGACGGGCCAAGGGGATCTTAGAATTCAGATCCAAGTATGCTGTCCGAAGAATCAAGCTGAAAGGGGCTTCCAGGGTTGAAAGGAATCTCAAATATTCTGCCACACAGTGTTCCTAAGACTTTGGGACAGGAAAGCTTCCTTTTTCCTTTTTTTCTCCAAGAGCTGCTGCTACACAAAGCCCAATTGTACCTGACAGTTCATTCATCAATCACCAAGATACCTCATTCAAAGCTGGCATTGTAGTGGCTTGGAAAGCAGATGAATTTATGCAATTTCATTATCAACTCACATAAAACCACACAAATATGCAAATCCCCAGTTCCCATTTTCAAACTAGGTCTGGAACTTGGTGAGGGGGGAAGGGGAGGAGGGAAGTAAGGAAGGGATGAGAACAAGTAAAATCTCCCCAAAGATCTTATTCATTTATATCTGGCAGCAAAGCACTGTCTCTCCCACCCTCCCTCTTCCTCCTCCCCCTCCCAAAAAAAAAATAATGCTGACAGTGGAAATAGATTTTATCTTCTTTTTACAGCTAGTACTATAAAAAGACAGTAAACCTGAGATTAGGAGAGATCTAGAATCATATCCCACCTCTTACACTTACTTATTAATAATATGATCATGAACAAATTCATTAGGATTTCTGAGTCTCATTTTCTTTAATTGAAAAGTGGGGTGAATATCAACACCACCTACCTCATAAGGCTGTAAGGGAGTTCAAATGAGATAATGTATGAAAAGTATTTTGCAAATCTTAAGAAGTAAAATAAATATCTGCTATTATTACTGAATAACTGCTAAGCAATAACCCAAGGAAAAAGAGAGCCTAGAAAGAAAAGAAAAGAAGGGAGCTTAGCCAATGATTAAACTCTTAGCCAGGGCTTTTCAACCTGAGGTTCATGAACTTGAAAAGGAAAAAGGTACATCTTTATTTACCTAGAGCTAGTTTCCTTTACAATCCTTTAATTTTAAGCATTTTTAAAGGTTGTTCTTATGTCCAAAAGGCTACAGAACTGTGCATACTCTTTGATCTAGCAGTGCCTTTAGTAGGTCTGTATCCCAAAGAGATCTTAAAGGAGAGAAAAGGACCCAGATGTGCAAAAACATTTGTAGTGATAGTAGTTTTTAGTGATAAGGAACTGGAACTGAGTGGATGCCCATCAGTTGGGAAATGGCTGAATAAGTTATAATATATGAATGTAATGGAATATTATTGTTCTATAAGAAACGATCAGCAGGCTGATTTCAGAGAGGAGGAGAGACTTACATGAACTTTACATGAGTAGAGCCAGGAGATCATTGTACACAGCCACAAGATTATGTGATGGATGTGGCTCTTCAACAATGAAGGGGATTCAGATCAATTCCAATAGATTTGGATGGAGAGAATCCATCTGACCCCAGAGAAAAGACTTGGGAACTGAGTGTGGATTACAACTTAGTATTTTCATCTTTTGTTGTTGTTGTTGTTGTGTGCTTGGTTTTTTTTTTCCTCTCATTTTTTTCTTTTTGATCTGATTTTTCTTGTGTCCACATGATAAATGTGGAAATATGTTTTCAAGAACTGCACATGTTTAACCTATATAGAATTTCGTGATCTCTAGGGGTGGGGTGAGAGGAGAAAGGAGGGAGAAAATAAGGCATACAAAGTTTTGTAACGTTGAAAACTATCTTAGCATGTATTTTGAAAAATAAAAAGCCATAAAAAAAATTAAAAGGTTGTTCTGACACTTTACAGATGACCCAGGCAATTGATGATGACACGAAAAATAATTAAATAATAACAATAAGAACTAACAATCTCTAGCACTATGTGCCAAGCTCTGTGCTGAGTCCTTTATAATTATGATACCATTTATCTTCACAACAATCCCCTGAAGTAGGTGTTATTATTATCCCCATTTTACAGATGAGGAAGCTGAAGCAATCAGAGACAAAGTGACTTGCTTAGTGTCATACAGCATATAATATCTGAGGCTGGATTTGAATTCAGATCTTCCTGACTTCAGGCCTAGAGCTCTATCCACTGTGCTGCCCAGCTCTAATTAATTTTCTGATATGGGGAAGAAAGAAATCCTAAAGAAGATCAGTGACCCAGAAATGGTACAACCAAATGTCTCCCTTATTTGCCCATCCCCAGAGTCTAAAACACCACTTTTAGAAAGTCTTTCCTTGGGGTTCAGGATATCTTTCTACAAGCAGCTCTTTTAAAAGTGCAATTCCTAATACCTTAAACTCCTCTGCCCAGAAGACCTGGCAGCACGTGGACACTGGGCCTTCCAGTGACGCCCCATTTTCCATCAGCTGCCAATCCAGGAGAAGCCAATCTCTTGAAATGTCCTCACTGCTGAATGGCAGCTTTTGATAGTCAGCAACTTCCCCCCTCTCTCCCTTGCCTTTTCCTTCTGAATGAAGGGCTGGAAAGTGGAGCAATAAACTCACCCCAAAGCCTTCTTTTAGACAAGACTTTCAACGTGCAGATAACTCTCCATTTAAAAACCTGTGCTTTATTTTGACTTCACAAAACAACATGCTTCCTAATCCTCCCCAACTGCACCTCCACTTTTGAGTTTGCTTTTTTGTATTCATTATTTTTGCCCATTAGATTGTAAACTCTGTCTTCCTTTTTTCTTATTTGTATCCCCAGCACTTAGTCCAGTGCAGCATGTAGCAGGCCCTAAATAAATGCTTACTAAATTGAATTGATTCTAATTGTTTTAAACGAAAACATTCTCCTTCAGAGGCTCCTGTGTTGAGCTGAGAATATATCATTCAGGGCACATCATGTTTTCTCACCTCAATTCCAAACAGGCTTCCAGAAAAAGGGCGATCCACAAATCTGGGCTTATAGGTGAGCACTGTAGTTCCTTTTAAAATTATGGCATTAGTATCAAAGCAGGACATATCTTCAACTACCACAAATTCAGTGCCTAAAAAAGACAGCATCAGTTAAAATCCAAAACCTAGATGCTGAAGAGCTACCCAGTTTAGTCAGAAAAGGAGCCAGTCCTTCTAACTAAACAACCTTCCACCAGTAAAAAAAAAAAAAAAAAAAAAAAAAAAAATTAAGCATCAAGATTTGCTCTCCAGAAGGCAGGCGTTATATTTCATCCTAATTATAAGCCAATCCTTTGACTGCAACTAATAGCAGCTGACCCAACAAGAATACTCTATAGGTTGAGCACAACTGAAAATAGTCATTCCCTCACAAAAACTATTAAAATTAGATATTTGAGGGACTTTAGGTATTTTAAAAATACACAAGACGGGGAGAAAAGAGTCTATTAAAGAAGGCACAGAAAGCATATAAAGATACTCCAGTTTGCTAATAAATGCTGCACTACCTATGTAGTTAGTTGCTCATGGTCATTATAGCAGTGTACTCCTAATTTGAAAGACATTTCTCAAATGAAGAGATGTGAGGAAGTCAGTTTCCAGCTCATCTGCAAATAACAAGTATTATCGAGCTTTATACAATGACTGTACTTCAGAAAGGACAGAGTTTAAAGGTACAAAGCTGAAAAACAGCAAAAACAAAACCTTTTGTAAATGACAAAACCCTTTGTAAAGCAAAACATCTCCCCCAGATTGATCTGCTTTGTAAATCTAGATTTTCACATGCTGATTTACTTAAAGCTGAGTACACCTAAATGAAGCTTTAGAATGAGCAAACTAGACCCAATTAGCATGGAGCACTTTGACCCCAGTGCTGAAGCAGGGACGTGATATCAAGTGATCTCATGAGAATGAAAGTGCCATCCTTTGGCTGTTAAGCATTAATATTAACTTTTTAGCCCCAAGCTCAGCTGGAATCAAAGACCACATAAGCAAATTATGTTCCTACAAGGACTGCATATATCCAAGGGTGCACATAACCAAATTCCATAGGTTACTCCGACACAAGTTGCAGAGAAAATATTCTATAAAAAATGGATTGGGGTCCTAAAGATCACATTAAGAATCAATAAACTGCATCTGATTCAGTTCAATATAGAGACCTGCCACATATGCTCACCTGTTACATTGACCTTGACTTCCAGGTGCCTCTCTGTAGATACAGGGAGAGAAGACCGCTTCGTAACTACCCCACTTTTCACTGTTTTGGGGAACACTGTTGTTTCACTGCTATAGTTACGTTGGCGTGAAGGTGTTACACTGTCTTGTTTCTTGACATCACTAGGAGTATGGAGAAAATCGTGGACCAGCAGTAACCAGTCAAATATGAGGAATACTCGGAGGTTGTTGAGAACTACCGTAAAACAGGAAGAATCCTTGGTAGATCTAGAGGAAAAGGAAGAGAAAAAGAGGACAAGAAGAAACACACAAATATGTCATTTCCATTTGATGTTTTCCTCACTAGCTTTGTCTAGTCTAGTATTCCAATGTTTTTTAAACCAAGAAGAACAAGTGTTAGTAAACAGAACATTAGAACTGTAACAACAGAATCAGTCTCTAGCTAATCATTTTTATACTATAAAAGTACAATAAAGCAATTGTCTAGTCCAGGATTGCTAACAAAGTATTTGGTCTCCTTAGGGACTGAAATATTTTCCTTCACTGACCCCATGTTTAAATGGAAGACATGACTAGATGAGATCTAAACTGGAATAAAACGAATGTCTCTAGATCTCTCGGCCTAAAGAAAAAAGTACAAGCAACAGGATGAGGTCAGAAAAGGCTGAGGCACGAGGGAAGGAGTGGGGATGAGGAGAAAGTCACCATAGCCCCTCAATTTCAGATCTACGTTGGATGTCTAAGAGGACCCTAGTACTGGCCTCAGACCACCATGTGGTGAAGGAGGGTGGGTGTGTTGGAATGTGCAGGAAAAGAAGTGAATGCATACTTAGGAAATCCTTACAGAGACGTGACAGATAACTGTGGCCCCACCCCTCAAGAATAGGAGTTTCCTTTGAGTGAAACATTACCCTCTGCAAGCTGCTCCTAGAAAAGGTAATGCTCAGTATCTCCACCCACGGCTACTGCTATTAATTCAAAAGAATCTGATTTGAGGAGGTGGCCATAATTGCTTTCCCTAGCCTCTCTGGGGAAATCTGGCTTGCTGTTTTCAAAAAAGGACAGAACAATGAATGTCTCCCTTCACACAGACCCAGCATTTATCACAAACATTTTCCCTTTTGTCAGAAAGAAAAAATGCTACCCTTAGTGAACTTTTTCCACCCCATTTTGAATGCAAATTGAGAGGGCTAGGCACTTAATTTGATGATCTAGAATGTCAAAGTGTGTCTGATCCTCTTTGCTGGAAAATATTTCAAGCATTTAAATACTGTGAACCAATTTATATTTGACACACACATCACAGCTAGGAAATCTCAACAGAGGGATAATTCTTCTGTGCAAAGCTTCTGCACTCTTTAGTTACAATCAAGATGGCATTTAACCCCCTCACCACCAGGGGTATTTGTTTTCAGCAAAAGCCAAGGTAAGACTTAACCATTCAGTTCCAGGAATTTGTGAGTCCAAAGGAGATAATATTCAGTCCAGAAAAATAATGCTTCAATGCTTCAATACTGCCTATTTGTGTGTGTGTGTGTGTGTGTGTGTTTGTGTGTAATTGGGAGAGGGAGGGGGGAAGGAAGGGCTGGTAGGACAAATGTTAAAGTACCAGATCCAATGACCTTAAAGAAAAAGTCCAAAGGTAGCTATATTCTACATATGGACACAACATGCTCAAACCACTTTCTAGCCCAATCTTGCTTGTTTTGTTTGAAACAAATAGCAACTGTACATCAGAATCACCTTATCTGATTTCATCAATTCAATGAACAGAATTCAAGTGGGATCTAGTAACTGTACTGAACCACGAACGCCTACGAAAAAATACTTTAGAGCTTTATTTGCATTTATAAATTAAGCACTTATTATGCATGCCTAAATGCCATAGTTGTTACCACTCTTGACAATGGCTGGCTTAGAATGAGTGTTTAACAGTTTCTCATTCATTTTTCATTCAGGACATAGAATGGCTACAACCTCTGGCCTGAAATTACCTGTAGGCAAAGGAATTCATCTACATTGCTAGAGCAAATTCATATAAAAACAATTCATCACTGTCACCACCACCACCACCCACCACTACAACCATCAAAACTCTTAGGGAGCCTATGCTACTTAGACACTATTTCTCTCATAGGACTCAATGCATATATCTGTTGCACCAGATGAATCATCTTGTGGGGGCATTTTATTCATCTTTTCACATTTTCTCTGGCCTTTCTTCTACTTAAAAATTTCAAAGCACTAATACATTTGCTAGCAATGGGTCTCAGGAGTGTGAATACTCTTAGGGGCATGTCACATCATAATTTCCCCAAAAATGCATATACTTGCAGCCTGATTTCTTTTCAATCATACCTAAATTCTTTCAGTCTCTGGGCCTGTACTATATATAAAACATATTGATAGTACAGAACTCTGGCAGGAGATGGGGAAAGTGATAGATTGTTTATATGTGAAGAACTGAGGGATTTTACTCTTACTTTTATTTAAATTATTTGTATATGATTTTCTTCTTGAATCTGAATGATTTGCTTTAAATGATTCTACAAGTGTAGAGATGGTTTAAAAAAAAGAATAGGTAGGTTTATAATGATGGTTCAATTCTCAATTTCTAAAACCTCCATTAAGCAAAAAAAAAAAAAAAAATCAAGAGAGACATCTACTGGTAAATAATTCTAACTGCAAGTATGAATACAGATAAGTTCTAAAATCATAAACAGTAAATTCTAGATTACTGAGTCTTGGAAACTGATAAGCTAGGACATGTGAACTGGAAGAAAAAGTTAAAGATAAACCAAAGGTGTCCTCCACAAGAGACCATGTAAACAGAGCTGCCACAAAATGAAATAGTTAAGTAAGAAGAAGCAAGTTTAGGGAGAAAAAGGTAGCAAAGTGGTCTAGTTAGTAGAAGGCTAGGCCTAGAAGTCAGGAAAACCTGGATTTAAATGTGGCCTCTTAATGAGACTATTAGCAAGTCAGGTAATCTCTTCCTGCCTCAATTTCTTCATCTAGAAAATGGAAATAATAAGTCTCTACTTACATGAGTTGCTAGGATCAAATGAATACACTGGTATTATAATAATAATATACCAAATTTTAATCACATTGAGTTTAAACTGCAACTTGAAACATGGAAAACAAGAATCAGAGTTGGAGGCCTTGGGTTCAAATGCTGATCTTTCATTCAGGTTTCTGTCAGTAAAGTTAATTGTCCACTTCTCCATTTCCCAATTCCATAGGACAACATTCAGGGAGATTACAACAGAGATCCTGCATCTAATCCCTTGCCATCACAAAAGGTAACCAGAGTTAAAAAGTTTAACTACCTGAAATGCAACTCAATCTGAATTGATCCTTGAGTTGTGCTGTTCTTCGAGGGCTGAAAGATGCAGTTGAACACATTTGGCATACCAGGACTTGTCTTCTGCCCAGCATAGCGGGTGTCAAAAGCCATCATGGAGTGGGAAACCAGGTTTATGGATTTAGTTTGGTTGGAAAAACTCTCAAAAAGCAGCTTGCATTTCTTAAAGTCAAATCTGAGGAAGCACACATAAATCAAATAAACTATTAGGTATCATTTTTCTAGTTCCTACACACAAAAAGTTAACTGTAACATCAACACAGAATAAGGATAATCAGGTGTAGGCAGAGAGCAAGCCCAATAGCCTCAGCCTTGCTTCTATCATTGATACTTTGGTAGCCTCAAACAAATGATTCTTAAGTTAGAAAAAAGATGTCAGAAGGAGCCTACTTCAATCTGAGACTGAGCAGAAACTCCTCAAGGCCCTGGTCTGTTTGCCAAAAATGTCTTTCTCCACAGGGATATGATGGAAATTTAATCACAAATTCATTATATTCCAAATGCATTTGCATCCAAATTACTTATTGGAATTTTAAAATGCTAAGACAACAAAGATTCAAAGGCTGCCATGCATAAAATCCTTTAAAATTTACAGAAGGGCTTCCTTTGTGAGGAAAAGAGTACATTGTAATCTCCAGATTACAGGAGAGGAAACTCAGAGACTCTAATGGCTTCCCTCTAGTCACCCTGTGTGGGACTCTACTATTGGAAATGAGGTCTGATCCCAAGTTTAATCCACACCATTAATAGCATTTTGCCTCTCCAGCTGCAACACCCCTTAAATAAGCTTTAAATAAGCCTGGGTTGGTAACTGTACCAAATGGTGCATAAAAATATTTAGGAAGGTCATCAGTCACATGTAACATTCCACACAGTAAGACCGCCTCCCAGGGGCTGGGACTGACTACATAGGAGCAGGGACTTCCTTCTGCCTCTGTCCCAGTTTCTGGTCCTCCATCTATAATTCTGGGAACTCCTGCATCTTTTCTAAAGGGCCATTATGATTTATTAAGAAAAACAAACCAAAAAATGGATAAATGTAAACAAAAATGACATTGATTCAACATTAATATAATATCCACAGAGGGATGGAAAAGGGACGAGGCACAAGGAGCTGCCTCCAGCTCCTAATCTTCTTGACTTATATATACTGCTTCTGACATGAAAGGGCAAATTTACAGACCAGAAGTCCCCAAATAGGAAAATCAGAGAGGCAGACACTTGGGTTCAACGATGACCTCATCAGTACCATCTTCCAATCCTTTAAGCTAAAAATCACAGGCTCATGTCAAACTGTACGTGAATACAAATCAGTGGCAAAAGGCCATTCGAGCACACCTGGCCAAGGATCCAGCCCCTTCTTTTCCTTTTTTGTCTTTAAGTTCTAGACTGACATTCACCATGTCGATGAGGAAACACATGCAAGTGTAGACTTCACCACTCAGCACAGTCTGTAAAGGAAAAATGCTAATCAGTCTAGAGCAATGGCATCTCAAAGATTTTCAGAGAAAAAAAACAAACAAACAAACCAATGTACTTTTCCCTTCTTCTGTTCTTGGGGTAATGTGAGGGAAGCATACCAGGTATGCTTTAGGGAGAGACACAGGGTTTCACTCACAAGTATTCTGGGGTCTTGTAAGTCATAAGGACGCATAAATTCCTCAATGGGCTCTCCAAGGTTGTTTTCCAGTAAACCACGAATCAGCTTATATTTACATAAATCCAATGAACAGTGAACTGAGGACAGGTTGCCATGAATGGATATGTCTGGCACTGTATGACTTATTTCCCTAAAAAAGAAAAAAGGACAGCTACAGTTAGCAAGTTCTGATATTTGTGCATGGCAGAACACAGACCCACCAGCTGTAGAACCTTTGGGGTTTCACCTAATGACATTTCTCATAGACTCACAGACTCTTAGTATAGAAACACCCTCATTTGTAGGGGAAAAGCTGGGTTGGGCAATGGTAGTGAAAGCTGGACAAATTTAAGTTAGGTGATAAATGTTGTGTAAACACATATATGTTAAATTACAGAAAGAGAACAAAAGAGGAAGAGCAAGTAGAAGCCTAAGTATGAAAGAACACACACACATAACTAAGTCTGACATGATGAAGTCTCAAGTCTTTTCTATTCTCTGGTATCAGCATCTCTGAAGAAAGAATGTTACCCATCTCCCCAGTTTTCAACATTCATTTTTTATAAGATTTTGAGTTCCAGGTTCAATATTAGGAAAACTATCAATATAATTGGCCATATTAATAATCAAATTAACAAAAACCATATGATCATCTCAATAGATGCAGAAAAAGCATTTGATAAAATCCAACATCCATTCCTATTAAAAACTCTTGAGAGTATAGGAATAAATGGACTTTTCCTTAAAATAATCAGTAGCATCTATTTAAAACCAGCAGTAAGCATTATATGTAACAGGGACAAACTGCAACCATTCCCAATAAGATCAGGAGTAAAACAAGGTTGCCCACTATCACCGTTACTATTTAATATTGTATTAGAAATGCTAGCTTTGGCAATAAGAGTTGAGAAAGAGATTAAAGGAATAAGAATAGGCAATGAGGAAACCAAATTATCACTCTTTGCTGATGATATGATGGTATACTTAGAAAATTCCAGAGATTCTACCAAAAAGTTATTAGAAACAATCTACACCTTCAGCAAAGTTGCAGGATATAAAATAAACCCACATAAGTCATCAGCATTCTTATATATCACTAACAAAACCCAACAGTTAGAGTTACAAAAAGAAATTCCATTTAAAATAACTACTGATTGTATAAAATATTTAGGTATCTATCTGCCAAGGGAAAATCAGAAACTTTATGAGCAAAACTACAAAACACTTTCCACACAAATTAAGTCTGATCTAACCAACTGGAAAAATATTAAATGCTCTTGGATTGGACGAGCAAATATAATAAAGATGACAATACTACCTAAATTAATCTACTTATTTAGCGCTATACCAATCAGACTCCCAAAAAACTACTTTGATGAATTAGAAAAAATAACAACAAAGTTCATATGGAAAAACAAAAGGTCAAGAATTTCAAGGGAATTAATGAAAAAAAAATCAAATGAAGGTGGCCTAGCTGTACCAGATCTAAAATTATATTATAAAGCAGCAGTTACTAAAACCATCTGGTATTGGCTAAGAAATAGACTAGTTGATCAATGGAATAGGTTAGGTTCAAAGGACAAAACAGCCAATAACTTTAATAATATAGTGTTTGACAAACCCAAAGACACCAGTTTCTGGGATAAGAATGCATTATTTGACAAAAATTGCTGGGAAAATTGGAAATCAGTATGGCAGAAACTAGGCATTGACCCACACTTAACACCGTACATCAAGATAAGGTCAAAATGGGTTCATGATCTAGGCATAAAGAATGAGATGATAAATAAATTGGAAGAGCATAGGATAGTTTACCTCTCAGACCTGTGGAAGAGGGAGAAATTTATGACCAAAAAAGAACTAGAGATCACTATTGACCACAACATAGAAAATTTTGATTATATCAAATTGAAAAGTTTTTGTACAAACAAATGCAAACAAGATTAGAAGGGAAACAATAAACTGGGAAAACATTTTTACAATCAAAGGTTCTGATAAAGGCCTCATTTCCAAAATATATAGAGAATTGACTCTAATCTATAAGAAATCAAACCATTCTCCAATTGATAAATGGTCAAAAGATATGAACAGACAATTCTCAGACGAAGAAATTGAAACTATTTATAGACATATGAAAATATGCTCCAAATCATTATTAATCAGAGAAATGCAAATTAAGACAACTCTGAGATACCACTACACACCTGTCAGATTGGCTAGAATGACAGGGAAAGATAATGGGGAATGTTGGAGGGGATGTGGGAAAACAGGGACACTGATACATTGTTGGTGGAATTGTGAACACATCCAGCCATTCTAGAGAACAATTTGGAACTATGCTCAAAAAGTTATCAAACTGTCATACCCTTTGATCCAGCAGTGTTTCTACTGGGCTTATACCCCAAAGAGATACTAAAGAAAGGAAAGGGACCTGTATGTGCCAAAATGTTTGTGGCAGCCTTGTTTGTAGTGGCTAGAAGCTGGAAAATGAAAGAATGTCCATCAACTGGAGAATGGTTGAGTAAATTGTGGTATATGAATGTTATGGAATATTATTGTTCTGTAAGGAATGACCAGCAGGATGAATACAGAGAGGACTGGCGAGACTTACATGAACTGATGCTGAGTGAAATGAGCAGAACCAGGAGATCATTATATACCTCAACAACGATACTGTTTGAGGATGTATTCTGATGGAAGTGGATCTCTTCGATAAAGAGAGCCTTAATTGATCAAAGATGGACAGAAGCAGCTACACCCAGAGAAAGAACACTGGGAAATGAATATAAACTGCTTGCATTTTTGTTTTTCTTCCCGGGTTATTTATACCTTCTGAAATGAATTCTCCATGTGCAACAAGAAAACTGTTCGGTTCTGCACACATATATTGTATCTAGGATATACTGCAACCCATTCAACATGTAAAGGACTCTTGCCATCTGGGGAAAGGGGTGGAGGGAGGGAGGGGAAAAATCGGAACAGAAGTGAATGCAAGGGATAATGCTGTAAAAAATTACCCTGGCATGCATTCTATCAACAAAAAGTTATTAAAAAATTTTAAAAAAAAAGAAAAAAAAAGAAAATGTTTCTGTTGTGGACAATATGCAATTTGGGATTTTTTTATGAATTGGGTATTTTAAAGCAAAATGATTTATATAATGTTCACTTATGAAACACCTACTTAGATATATAATATAATTGTGTGAACTTTCAGAGACAAATTTCTTACTGTTATCAATATAAGGTCATGGTAAATACCTGTTTAGGATTTATCTGAAACTTTGGTTAATGGGATTTGTAACTTTGGTTAATGGGATTTGTTATTGGAGATAAAATTTTTTGTGCTTATAGCTAATATTATTTGGGGGTTCTAAAGCTCCACCTTCTGAAAGTTATTGGGACAATTACCTGGAGTAAAACTGAGTTAAAGCTACTTTATCCTATGTCCTGTATGTGCTGAGGGATCAATTTTGATATGTTACAGTCATATCCATACTTTTTCCTCCTGTGATTGATTTCTGTGATAAGAATAATAGTCAATAAAAAGTTTTAATTCAATTTAAAAAAAAAAAAAGATTTTGAGTTCCAAATTTTCTCTCCTTTCCATCCCTCCTAATTAGATAGCAAGCAATATGACATATATATTTCTACATTAATCAGATTGTAATAAAAGAAATAGAAAAAAAGGAAAAGTCACACAAAAAAAGTTAAAATAGTATGCTTCAGTTTGCATTCAGACACCATAATTCTTTCTCTGGATGTGGACAGCATTTTCCATGAGTCTTTTGGAAAGGTCCTTGGATCATTGTATTGCTGAGAAGAGTCAAATCAATCACAACTGCTCTTTGCACAATGTTGTTATTACTGTTATAATCATGTCCTGGTTCTGCTTGCTTCACTTTGCATCAGTTCATGTAAGTCTTTCCAAGCTTTTCTTAAATCTGTCTGCTCATCATTTCTTATAACACAGTAGTATTTTATATACATTCATATGTCACAATTTGTTCAGCCATTCCCTAATGATAGGCATCCTCTCAATTTTCAATTATTTGCTACCACAAAAAGTTCCTATAAATATTCTTGCATATGTAGGATCTTTTCCCTTTTTTATGTTTTCTTCAGAATACAGACCTAGTAGCAGTAGTGCTAAAACAAAGTGTTTACATAATTTGACTATCCTCTGGGCATAATCTCAAATTGCTTTCTAGAATGGTTAGATCAATTCATAATTCCATCAATAGTGTATTAGGCTTCCGATTTCCCTACAGCTTCTCCACCAATTATCATTTTCCCTTTTTGTCATATTAGCCAATCTTATAGGTATGAGGAGGTACCTCAAAGTTGTTTTAATTTGCATTTCTCTAATCAAGAGTGATTTAGAAATAATGATGAATGTTGGAGGGGATGCGGGAAAACTGGACACTAATGCATTGTTGGTGGAGTTGTGAACGAATCCAACCATTCTGGAGAGCAATTTGGAACTATGCTCAAAAAGTTATCAAACTGTGCATACCCTTTGATCCAGCAGTGTTTCTACTGGGCTTATACCCCAAAGAAATACTAAAGAAAGGAAAGGGACCTGTATGTGCCAAAATGTTTGTGGCAGCCCTGTTTGTAGTGGCTAGAAACTGGAAAATGAATGGATGCCCATCAATTGGAGAATGGCTGGGTAAATTGTGGTATATGAATGTTAATGGAATATTATTGTTCTGTAAGAAATGACCAGCAGGATGAATACAGAGAGGACTGGCAAGACTTACATGAATTGATGCTGAGTGAAATGAGCAGAACCAGGAGATCATTATACACTTCAACAACGATATTGTATGAGGACATATTTTGATGGAAGTGGATTTCTTTGACAAAGAGACCTAACTGAGTTTCAATTGATAAATGACAGACAGAAGCAGCTACACCCAAAGAAAGAACACTGGGAAACGAATGTGAACTATCTGCATTTTTGTTTTTCTTCCCAGGTTATTTATACCTTCTGAATCCAATTTTCCCTGTGCAACAAGAGAACTGTCTGCAAACATATATTGTATCTAGGATATACTGCAACATATCCAACATATATAGGACTGCTTGCCATCTAGGGGAGGGGGTGGAGGGAGGGAGGGGAAAAATCGGAACAGAAACGAGTGCAAGGATAATGTTGTAAAAAAATTACCCTGGCATGGATTCTGTCAATATAAAGTAATTATTAAATAAAAATTTTTTTAAAAAAGTGATTTAGAGCATTTTTTAATATGAGTATAGAAACTTTTCATTCCTTTATTTGAAAAGTGGCTGTTCATATCCTTTGCTCATTAATCAACTGGGGAGTGACTTGTATTCTTATAAATTTTACTCAGTTCCATATCTATCTGAGAAATCAGGCTTTTATCAACAATACTACTACTACTACTAGGCTGTATCCCAAAGACATGCAAGAAGAGGGAAAAAGATTTTTATATACATAAATATTTATATCAGCACTTTTTTGTGACAGAAAAGAATTGGAAACCAAGGGGATACTCATTAACTGAGGAAATGCTGAACAACTTGTGGTAAATGATTGTGATGGAATACTATTGTGCTGAAAGAAATGACAAGGAGGAAGATTTCAGAAAAACTTGAGAAGAGTTATATGAAGTGACACAAAGTAAAGAGAGCAGAACCAGGAGAATAATGTATACAGTAATAGCAATATTATAACAATGATCAACTGTAATACACTTAGCTACTCTGATCAATATTCAGTTCCAAAGGCTCCAATGTGAAAAATACCATCATTCCAGAAAGAGAACTGATAAACTCCCAAGTATGAATTGAGGCTTTTTTTTTAACTTTTTTTTTTTTGTTATTTTGGGGGCAATTTTTTTTGTTTCTCTGTTATAAGAAGTCAGTAGAGCATAAGCAGTGTACCATCACAGATAAAGTGGTAGGTGAAGAGCCTATAAAAAGTCACCTCTATCAGTAGTCACATGACCGCAAGCCATGTCAGTTCCCTGAGTTCCAGATACCAATAAGTCATCAATCCCTGACATTCTGACACAACGTTGGTCACTGAAGGTCATAATACTGAGGCAGCATGGTACAATGGAAAAAACCCACATGCACTCATGCGTGTACACACACACATAGTCAGAGGTCCCTCGGCCAGGGCTGCCATTCTCCTGCTGCAGATCTTTGGCCAAGTCATTTAACCTCATTTTCTCCTATGCAGAAAAATGATGATAACAGCTACATCTAACAGGGTTGCTCAACAGATAAAAATCATTCTGCAACCTTTAAAATATTATGTAAATATTACTAATAATAATTAAATTTAGTATCAGATATCTAAGTAAGTTGTCATTACTACTTAATTAAAACAAATGACAGTGTCTATATTTTAGATAATTAGAACAGTTGGGCATGCATCTGAAGGAAGTATGATAGAAATGAAAACAAAAGGCTTAATTTCTAAATAATGAAGTTCTTGCATGACAGTTAAGTCAGTAAAACAAAATACGAACAGTGCCAACTATAACTGAAAATCACCCAAAGATCCTTTGAATAACAGAAAAGAATGAATCATGTAACATCCTAAGGAGAGAGGTGAAATTGGGTTAGTAACCCAGAGAAACTGAAAAAATGTTAGTAAGTGATTTACCAAAAGTCAGTCATTTCACAGGAAAATGATCAGATAGGAAAAAAAGTAGTATCAGGAGTTTGTTAACTACATTAAATTGGAAATAGTACAAAAATAAAGTATCGAGATTGGTTGCCATTAAGTCATACACAAAAATCAGCCTCACTGTTTCAAAACCACTCCCACTCCCTCACCTAAGTCCATAGTACAAATGTGGCTGCTCTTTATCAAGACTGTGACATCAAGTAGGAACTCAAGACACATGGAACACAAATGAGCCAGTTCTTGGAGTTTGAAAAACTGCTCGATCATTTGAAAATCGATGAAAAGTATGTAGTCCTAAAAAGCTTTCAGATTGCCAAATGATCATGAAGCAAAATGACCATGAAATAATCCTACTGATCCAAGAGACTCCAGGTAAAAAGAGATTTAAAATGAATAATTACTAAGTAATAATAATAATGAAAATAGTAGCTGCCACATCTGTAAGGCTGGGATCTGCCTCCTCAGGCTCCTCAATGAATGAGGTAAGAGGGCAAATACCTGAGGACGTAACACTGAAGAAGCAGCTTATAGCTATTTTCCCATTTGATCCTCCCACAACCTTAGGAGGAAGTTACAGTGGGCATTAATTATTATCCCCATCCTAGAAATGAAAAACACTAAGGTTCAGAAAATGTGAAGTGACCTATTCTACTCATCCAGTAGTAAGTATACACAGCACACTCAGCCCCTTGGGTCTCTCCTGATTCCATATCTGTTTTTGCTAAGGGCTGAGATACTAGCAACTGCTACTGAAGGCCACTGGGTTCTCCTGGCCTTTTGCAGGGTTTACTTCACTGAATTCAATCTCTGCTCACAAAAGACAGTTACTTAGAGGTTAAAAACTCACTTGTCCAAATTCCTTTCCACCTGCAATTTCAGCCTACAGGGCTCAGTCAGGAGGCTTCCACCTGTTTGTCTGACAGAGTAGGATGGGAAGGTCAGATCACCACTAGTATTCTCCAATGCCTTAGAATATTCCCGGGGCCTTCTCTCAGCAGCAAAGATGTCCATGTCCTGCAGGTCCACAACAATACAGTCTAGCAGGCAAATATAATCTTCTGCAAAAGGCCAAAGAGAGAGAGAGAGAGAGGATTAAAAACTGTAGACTTCCAAGAAAGGCCCAGCCCTTGCCTGCGAAAGACTGTCCAAGAAAAGTCTTGCTTGCCTGTTAAACTCCCCTCTCTACTCACTCAGATACTCATAGTTCTATACTATGATCCCCTCCTGCCCCCTATGCTGGCCCTGCTAGCCTACCAGGCAGAGTGCTCTTTATGTAGAATCAAAGGTTAGAATAAGAGAGCTGAGATGTTCAGTCTTACCCCAAATCCAGACCCAACATCACTCCTCCACATCCCCACTAAGTTGCTATCCATCCACCCCTTGAAGCCTTCCAGGGTGTAGGAACCATGGAAACTCATCATGACAGAGTGTCCAGAAGGAAGATGAGAGTCTCCTTCTACCCAACCCTGGTCAAGACGATGCTGAACAATGGTGTTCAGTTATGGGCTGAAGAAACTGTAGGAACAGTACAGAGGAGGGGAGCCATGACAGCGAGGAGATACTAGGCCATGAAGGGTCACAGAGGACACAGTAATTGTCTTCAATTAGTTTAAGAACTACAAGGTACAAAAGAGATTAGATGCACTCTAATATCAAAGAACAGATGTAAACACAAGAGGCTGAAACTTCATAAAGGAAGAAAGACAGAAAAAAATATAGGAGGGAGGAAATGAGCACAATGGCTACTAAGTGCCAAGCACTGTGCAAATGTCATCTCATTTGATCTTCATCCTGGGAGGGAGATGCTACTATTATCCCCATTTTTACAGCTGAGGAAAGCAGGGCCAGCACAAGTCAGGTGATTTGCCCAAGGGTCACACAGCTAGTCCAGATACCTGACCCAGGGCTCTATCGGCGGATCTATCTCACTTGGAATCAATCTCTCCTTAACAAAGGCACAAAGGTCAGAGGTCTCACAAGACACTTTCACCCAATCTGAGGGCCAGAAAGCATGCTTCAAAAGTAGTCAGTCTACTGATCTACTAGGAAAGACTGCATTTAATACAAATCAACAAGTTTTCACTTTTTCTTTAAACAGTTTCAATAAGTTATTCTGAAGCCTCATTTAGTCCCTGGTTCAAAGTCCCACAGCCCTAAAAGTCCAAGCTCCTTCCTTAAACTGCACCAATCTCCTTCCCCACTGCCCACTGGCCTGCCCTACCCTTGACAACTAAACCTACTGCCATAAGTTATGGGTAAGCCTTCTTCCTCTATGACACCTGTGGCCACTGCCCTCAAACTACTTCTCTGATGATCTCCACTCTCAGCCAAGGACAGCTTGGGATAAGAAGGTCCCAGGGGCTCAGCCACTTCAGTGCTGAAGAGCACTCAGTCCCCCTCAATCTGACCGAGTCCACAAGCAGAGGGCTATCCTGCTAGAGGCAAGGCCAAGTCACCAGGCAGTACCCTGACAGACAATGCAGGAGGGAAGCTCTCTGCCTGCCGCAGAAGGCTGATGGAGTGCTCCCAGATTCCACTCCCTCCTTGAGACCCTGCCAGGGAGGCACTTCTGGGACAGGGGGAACCAACTTGAACATTACTCCACACTGGCCTACTTCATGCAACTGGTGATACTTCCCAAGCCTCGAACACTTAACCACCAACACCAACACCAACAACGCCAAGGGTGTCTGCTTCTAATTGTTAAGAACTCATGGATATCAACTTGGTCGAAAGCCTTGTATGTTTAGCACCAAATCACCCAATAAGAAAATAGGTGAATGGAATCGTCTCTGCAGAAATGACAGAGAGGAAAAGCCTCATGAGTTGATTGGCTGCTAGTGTCTTGTTAAAGAACATGACAAAAAAATCTTAGATCAAAGTTATTATCAAAGAATTTTTTAAATGTTAGAAATGACTAAATAAAAACCTAGCCTCAACTGAAAAATTAAATGTTTATAAATGATTACAAAAATAGACCTCCCAAAAGCAAAGCAGTCTAGGTACAAACTTAAAACCTTTCACTTGCCAGAAGAAAGCTTCACCAAATTATAGCCCAGCAAATAACTTCATGTTCATAATAAGGATCCCTAGACAACAAGAAAAAATCAAATCATGCTCAGTATTCTCTATTTAAATAGATAGCAAAGTAATACTTTTTAAAAGACTTTTATCTAAAATGGTTAAAATAAAAATATGTATCTTTTGTGGGGAGATAATAGTTGTACAAAACTTTTTTTCATGGAAAAATCCATTCCCAAAAGATATTGAAGATACATTATATAGGAGATTACTATACTATGAAGACAAATTCTATTACAGAAGGAAAATAAATAAATAAATACTAGCCAAAACTTGGCTCAAAACAAAAGGTGTTATAGGAGGGAACAAAATCATGGCAACTACAAACTCACTGTGAAGAAATGACAAGAGAAATATTGATAAACTGGGTAAATTCTGTAATGCTTAAAACCGTTCAAAAAAAACATTTCTTCAGCAGAAAACTTACAAGTTGGGGGGAGCTGATCAGAAATATGAAATTCAGAGATCAGGATTTCCATTGGAGTGAAAGAATCTTCCTGGGGAATACTGGCTTCCTGGATATATTTTTCAGGGTTTGTAAGCAAGTTGGAGCTGGTTACTGATAGTAGTATTTACATAGTGATTAGTCAAATCAGAACGATTAGTCTAATTAAAGATTTAGGAACAACAGCTACTTTGAAGAACACAAGAGTTGAGGAGCTAAGCCAGGAAGTATAGCTATCATAATCGGCTCAAAACTCAAGAAATGAACAAAAACTAAGTCTAGTGTCATAGATTTAGTTAAATAGTAACTAATGTTTAATTATACAAAGAACATCTATTTGTGGCTGCCATTTTTATTTCTCTTAACTAGTGTTTCTAATGGTATTTTTAATATATTTTCAATATTCAATTCATCTTATAGACAACTTCATGTTTTAATAAACAGTTCAATTAAAAAAAACTAAACAATGCTGACAAAATTATAAGCTTACATTTTAAGTTCTGTCATTTATACATGGTTACTGAGAGCTAAATCACCAACCTAAATTCTATTAGCCAAAAAGCATTTGTTAGCTAGTGTCAGTCATTTGAAATGTAGACACAAAGTTCCTGGGAAAAAAAAAACCTCCAGCTTATGTCTTATCAACTCAATTCTGTTTAAATGGTAGCAATAACCATAACTTCATGAGAATAAGATAAAGATGGTGGAAATAGCAAAAATACTTCATGGTAAATCAAGATCCAAAAGTTAAGTTAAAAAAGCAAGTTAAAAACCTCTGAAATCGAATAACATGAAAGTAGAAGATTCAAGAAATCTGCTTCACAAGACCCTCACTGGAAGGCGCTACTAGACAGAAATGTATATGAAAAAGCAAAGGAGGTTTCAGTAGATCACAAGTTCACTGAAATCACAAGTGGTGTGAGAGGCAAGAAACCTAAGTAAAGCACTAAGAAACAGAGAAATCAGTAGGGAGGGAATGATTAGAGCTACCCCAAAGCAGGATGGATCACCTAATGCCTGTTCCCCAAGGATAACTAGCCTGGGTGCTATGCTCTGTGCCTGGAATCCATGGCTGCTCACTGTACTTCTTGGACTCCTGAGCACAATGCAGGCCCTAAACAACTGTTTTCTGCCCGAGTGGTGACTGCATATGTGTTACCAGTCCCTCTACTCCTAACCCCGCTCCAGTCTCCAAACAAAGGTTGGATGTCCTCTTGCCTGGGACCTTATAAGCTGAGGTTCAAATAAACAAATAAAGCTACGTCAACCATAATATCCTATGCCACATTTGTACTATTGTCCCCTGGTGTCCTCCAGAATAGCAGCCAAACAGAGGAAAACTTAATCCTTTCATCCTAACAATGGAAAATCCCAAACAAAATGCTACCTACCTGAGTGATTGTATTCATCTGTCAAATCAATGCATTTTGTTAGAAAAGGTTGTTTTCATTCTGTTAGAAAAGGTTGTTTTCCCTGCTCTCTCACCTGGACTACTGGGAGCACGGCTGACAGGGGAATGCGCCTGCTGCCCTGGCGGGCTGGTCAGAGCACTGGTCGGGGCTTCATTCTTCAGGCGTGCCGTGCCGGTCCCAGCAGGGGGCGTCATGAAAAGCCCCTCTGCCTGGATACTCCTGGAGTCTTCAACACTCACTGTTTTCTTCATGCTGTGTTTGGGAGTGCCCATTGGGGAAGACAAAGGGGCAGATTCCTAGGAATGAAACAAAATAAAACCAAAATAGAGAAATTAGGCGTTGGGTGTAGGAGGGGAATCAAGAATGAGAATTATCATGTCTAGGATAAAATATTCAGCACTTCTTTCACCCTCCAGATCCCACATGCAAAACATTATTACCTAAATAACATTTTTTAAAGTATAATTTTTCTACTGGAATATAACACAATAACTACTAAAAACTAAAGTCTCTAAAGGGAGATGTCATTTTGCCCAAGAGCAAAAGACAAAATGCTCATTGCTTCAGTGGATTTAACCCAGGTTAAATAGAGCACAAGCACAATTCTCACATCTACAATATTTTTGACATCTATAAAAAATGCATACATACTTGTCTATGTATGTGGTGTGTGCATATGTATGTGTATTTGCTCTTTCTAAAAAAAAGTATCCCATCTACTTCTAATGAAATTAGACCCAAAAAACCTGTAACCACTGTAAAAATATGAGCTGTTATTAAAATTCTGTTCATCAGGATCAAGAACAGAGAGGGCAGATATAAAAGCTAGAAAATAGTTAAAGACAATAAAAATCAACTCAATATTATGTATAATTTATTTTTCTTTAAAGTGCCTGAAAAACTTCAGTAAGTCATTCATTAGTAGGGTCAAACAAAGGAACATAGTGAAAAAACTATATCCTGACACCTGGAATTCAATTCAAAAACTGATTTGGGGCTTTTAAATTGCTGATAATGTCTCTCTACTACGAAACAGTCAGATTGCTTCTGTGCCTTTTTTTCCCTATATCTGTTACAACCTGAAAATGTCTTTAATGTCACTATAACTTTTCTAAGTCTTTTTCTCTTAGTTTCAAAGGAGAACAATATTGGTCACCTTTGAAGAGCTTTTGGGCAATAAATATAAAAGAACTTTTGTTTTATATTTGCAAACCCATCTATAAAACAAATCACTAAATAAATACTAATGTGTTTTTGCACACAGTAGGCATTGAATATTTGCTAAATTTTAATTTATATCCTGAAACCCTCCCTTTTTATTTCTCTTCATTTAAACTCTGGATGCATGTGTTGATCTTTTGGGAAACTCAAGTATCTCATCTTTACATTTTCTATGATGTTGCTTTACATAAATAATGGCTTGAGAAGATACTGATCTGTGGTTCTTATGGAAAAGGATACAGAGACTATGAAGCAAGGACTAGGGAGATGACTAAGAAAAAGGGAAAAGGAGGAAGATGTGAAATAGTCAGATTTGTTTCCATTAAAACACAGATTTATGTAAAACAATTTCAAACACACATTAGTAATGAAATTCAATGGCAAACAACTCTAACTCTTTCAGATTTGATTTCAGGATGATTTCCTACTCTCAAATCCCTGGAATTACTATTAGAAGAATATCACACGTACAAGCTATTAGAGGGCAAATAAAAATGCAAAGGCATCTTTGGTGGCATCTAAGTGAAATAATCACTCGATTTTTTATTCATTTATTAAATATAACAATCAGGTTTGACTGCATAATTTGGTGTATTTCCTAGATACAGATATCTGAAATACAAAATCCATAACAAGAGAAAACACTCCAAACTTCCCTTATGGAATTCCACAGAACAATCAACAAAATGGGACAAGATGAATATTTTTTATATTATTCTAAGAAATAAAACTATCAAGAAAAATCTATTTAGGGTCAAAAAGTTTCTTTGAAGTCACTAGGGAAGCTCTTAAATATGGAAAATTACTTACAGACAATACTAGAAAGACTAGATGCTGAAATAGTAAAACATTGCCTGCTGAATTCCATAAGGTTTATGATAATTTGGGAGGATGTCAAAGAAGAATATTATGCTATTATACCTTGAAGCACAAACGATCCTTGTATGTACTGCCACTTAAAATCAAATCCTCAAAAAGAAATACAGGGAAATAATTTTAATTAAAATACTATGAAATACTTGCTCTTATTTAGTTTATTTAGAGAAAACAGAATCCCTCTCATAAACATATTAAGTTCATATGATCTACTCCAATTAAAAACATACCACTATAGCTTATTTTAAGTCAATGTATATGAAAATTCAAGTTAACTAAACAAACTAAAGGGTATTTCAGCTAACCAAAAGATTTTTCAGTTTCTAAAAGTAGATACCAGTGGGTTCTGCATTGGAAATTTGGACATGTATCATCATCATTCTTTATAAAACAATTAGGTTGAATTGAATAACCCTAAAGTCCCTTCCAGACCTAAATTGTATGAGCTTCTGATTTTCTGGAACATATCCATTACACACACCAAGGGAATTGCTTAAATGTGGTCATAGTTAAAGTCCCAATTAAATTTGGAAATGTGAGAACAACTCAATAAATGGGAAGGTTTCAAAGAGAAGCTCCATAATGTAAAATAACTTTGGGTGAAACAGCTAGCAAGGGTCTAAGACCTTCTGACCAAAAAGTAAAGAATTTTTTTAAAAGGAGAAGGAATGATTACTATAAAGCAGCCTATTTTATGGTACTTTAACACCTGAAAGGAGTCCCAAGAAGAACCTCATAATGAATTCTGTTACCCAATGGACAATCTTACAATGAATGCCTACTGTATAGTTCTAAGACAACTGCTAAGCATTGTAGATACAAAAACAAAATAACAAAATTGTTCCTGCCCTCAAGGAGTTTACACTCTATAAAGGGGGAAATGAGTTTTCTGTGTACAAGGTGTGACTCTATAGTATTGGACAGATTCCCTTCATTCTCTTTTTTAATAACTCAGAAATCATATTTTATATATACTTGAGAGTGTGTGTGTGTGTGTGTGTGTGTGTGTGTGTATGTTGGTGTGTATATGTGAAGTGAACTCATATATATATTTATACATACAGATACATAGAATTTCCCAAGCTGCTTCCTGATCTGCCCCTGATGCCCATCTTTTTCATGTTTTCTCACAAGAATGCCATATGGCATCTAGAAGATTCACACCTGCAGGAGAGCCATAGGGAAATAGAGAAATTGTGGCTGAAGCCCCAACAACAATGATTAGTATGGGAAAACTGGAATGAGAGATACAGATCATCAAAGGCATGTGGACCAGAAAGGTCACAGAGTGATAGCCGGCCACTTAAGCATGGTGCTGGTACCCATGACACAGCCATGGAAAAACAAAGGGAAAATTCTGGTGCCCACATGGATCCTCTATGGCAAAGGTTACGAATCAGCCAGCCTGCATAGATAGCCAGCCTCCTGTACTGGGTGAAGCTGGCAGTGTTGTTTCTGAGATCCTGGATCTCCCAACTCTGCTGACGTTCAGAAGCAGCCCCCCAAGGAGACAGGATATTCACTTCAACAGTGCCCAGTGACTTGAAATGTTTCCTCATCTTCTCTTACAGTCAGAAGCTTCAGAGCAGTAAAGGTTACAATGAAGGGAAACTTTCTCTTTACCATAAAGTCAAAACACAGGATGACTCAGGGAGCAGAAAGCACTAGGCTGCATTTCAGGAGACAAGGATCATGTCCCATTTCTGACAGCTATCAACATGTGATTCTGGACAATCACTTATTCTCTCAGTGTTCCTTGGAACTCTCTCAGATCACAAGTGACAGATGAGAGGTTAACTGAATTTTATGAAAGGATTTTCCATGCTACAAGATTCCCACACTGACCAAGTCACAGATCTGCACCTGCTCTGCTCCACCTCTGCCAAAGAAAACCCCAACTTTATAGTCATATATTTTGGACCCAAAATATTCTTACCCTGATTAACCAATCACCTTATTCAACAGCTCAGAAGACTTTTATCTATTTTCAGAAAAATGGATCTATCCTAAAACACTGAAGATCTTCTAAAAATTGTACTGCAAAAACTAAAGACTAAAATTTTTTGGGAAACATCTTTAGTTCCCCAAAGGATTAAAGTCCTAGGTAAAATAACAGAGAGTTCTGTACTTGGAATCATGAAGCCTTGGGTTCAAATCCTGACTCAATCACTTTCTCACTGAATGGGCTGGACAAATCACTTCACTTTGGTCAGCCTATCTGTATATGTTTTGGTATGCCTATCTGTAAAATGGGAAGAATTAATACTTATAGTAGTTATCTTCCAAAGGTGTTCCAAGAGTCAAAAGAGATTGCTACAAATGTCAGGCTGCAAAATATGCATCCACATCCATCCACAGTGTCTATCCTAGAATAGACAGCTCTCATCTATACTTATCCATTATGGTCTGTTTGTTAAAAAATTAAAATCGCATCCCATTCTAGAGAAACCCAAGTTAGAAAATCTTGAGGAGCAGTCGGTCACTAATCTGTGAAAGCAGCTTCTCAGAATTTTTCTTTAATATTGTCCATTATTTCAGGCAAAACTTTTCTTTAATATTGTCCATTATTTCAGGCAATGAACAATGAAGAAATTATTCAAATTAAATAGTTAAAAACTTATTTTAAAAATATTCTGGAAGAAAAATAGGGAACAAAACATTTTCTAAAACATAACTACATAAACTCACTAAAACAGTGCCACCATTTATAGAAAGAAAACATTATCAAGTTTCTCCATATTAAATTACTATGCAAAGCTATAAGGTTAGAATCCCTATCTTATTCTGCTAATTATGCCTTCCTGTAAAGTTCTAGATAACTCAAAAATAGAACTTTTTCTTCATCTTGAGAAACATGGTTACTTCTCTCCTGTTATTAATAACCAATTGCTAAAATTGAGGAGACTCAAAACTTTTTTCCCTATTTCTTTGTCCAATCTCTCAAGGACAGGGCTGATGGTGGGCAGGATTAGTATTCTCCGCATTCTGGGAATTGCAACTATACATCTCATTTCCTTCCTTTTTGCCCCAGATCTACCTGGCACTAGGGGATGAACATAGGAAGTATGACACAATGCGATAAGAACAGTGTCAGATCAAAATGAGCTGATGCTGTTGAATAAAGCCAAGGATGACGAGAAGGTGAAAGGTTTTCAGTTTGCCAGGTGAAAAAGAAAGGAGGCTCACAGTGGGATAGAAATGTCATCACAAATAAATTCAGTCTGGCCTAATCCGTCTTTGATGTAGCTGTGCTAGCTCTTTGGGCCTCCTACAACCCATACTTCACATTCACTAGCTGTCCCTTTAAAGATATGTCCTAGAATTTTTTTTTTTTGCTGAGACAATTGGGGGTTAAGTGACTTGCCAGGAAGTGTTAAGTGTCTGGGACCAGATATGAACTCAGGTCCTCCTGACTTCAGGGCTGGGGCTCTATCCACTGCGCCACCTAGCTGCCCCTTGGGTCCTAGAATTTTGCCAGGTATTGAAGGGACACTCAAAGAAGTCTTTTTGAAGAATCCCTCACCTTTTATTTTTGAAACTTAGGACAAAATCAATCCTCCAATCTTGCGGACCTTTCAAAGCTCAGGGGAGATGATTCAACCCCGTTGTTGCCTGCTTCCTTCATCAGCCCAGGAAATGACCCATGAGAGCCAGCAGCAGGAGGAGCACTGAGCACGGCTCCCCGACCAGCACCCACTCCCTCTCCAACCCCTCCTTGGCAGAGCAGGGTTTGGGGAGATTCTGCCTCCTGCCTCATCTGCTCTGATCTGGAGTCTGTTCCTCGTCTTTCCCCCACAATTCCCGAGTCATCTTGACTTGAGGAGCTTCCTCTGCTCTTCCCAGAGGGCAGTGCCAGGCTCCCGAGTCTGCCCCTTCTGGCCTGTCCTTGGCTTCACACGGTGTGGGCCCTCACTTTGTTACTGGGAAGGAGGGAGTGCGAACAGCACCCCAACACCCGCCCCGACCTGAATCACGCTGCGTTAGTGATGAGGTGCAGCTGGCCCCGGGCCTGGCTGCCCAGACACGAACAGAGGCGTTAAGGCTTGCACACAGGGCAGTCACGGGCTCTCTGGGCATGGGCCCCTCCTGCTGCAGACCCTGCGGCGCCACCCAAAGGGCCCAGCTGGCACACCAAGGATGTGCCGGCCCCAGCAGGCCCCCAAGCACAGCTCGGCCCTGTGTGTAGCCCATGGGAGCGACTGCTCCAGCTCCTCTCTCACCTTCTCACTCACTTTCTCCTGCCACACAATCCCCCAAACCCAAGACCGCGGCCTCTATTCTTGAGAGTTCCTGTGCTACAGCATGTGCCAGGACAGTCTGTTTATTCAGGTCCTTTAGAGACTCACAATTGGGTTGTTCAGAGGTGGACCAAAAATAACTGCCCTAGGTGGATAGAGCACAACCCTGAAGTCAGGAGGACTTGAGTTCAAATTTGGCCTCAGACACCTAACATTTCCTAGCTGTGTGACCCTGGACAAGTCACCCCAATTGCCTCAGCAAAAAAAATCTGTCCTTGAGGTAGACAATTTACAATTTAAAATGCCTTCAGATTTCACTGTAATGAATTAAGAGCATAAGAAAGTGTTTGGAGCTTTCTTATGTGGAGCTTTTCTTAAGTGGATCAAACCAAAGAGAAATATCGAAGGCTTACCTTGCCTTGCAAGGAGAAGGTCCCAGGAGATCCTGCAAAGAGAAACTTGTTCTTGATTTTCAGTTTCCCCAGATTTGCTACAATTAAATTATTTGATCTGGAACTTTCCGGGATGAGGAGAACAGGAGCACCAGCTTCAATATCTAGAAGAACTCGAGAACAACGTTGGGCTTGATCTCTCACCTATAGGCAGGAAGAAAGATGGTTGTTCAAATATTTAAACTCCAAGACATGATAATTTCATAACTAAATCACTTGTGTATTAGGGACTTCAAGGTCAGGAGTCAGTGATTTACTGATTCTTAAATAATATAGTTAGTGCTTGACTATTTAGGGTCTACTTTGTCAAACTGTAGTTCACCTAATTCTGAAGTTCTCAAACTGAGGCCATGAATTCTTTTTTTAAAAATATTTAAAAAGTATGTGGGTAATCATAATTGCTTTTCTTATAATCCTGAGTATTTTATGTAAGCACTCATTCTGAGAAGAGGCCCATCACCTTCCCCAAATGCTCCAAGGGTGAAGAATCCCTAATCTAATGCAGAATGCTTTTTTTCCTCCCTCATCAATTTCTGGAAGATGAGGTGCTCAAGTGGATTCTGCACAAGTTACTTCTCCCCAAGAGGAAGTGGAAGAGGATACGAAGGATAACACAGTTGTGAAGGTCCAAGAGGGATGAGGATGTAAAGGGCTGAAGAGACTAGAGCTAGATATATGAGCACAGAGATGAAATTCAAGAAAAATAAGATTATGAAAAAAAAAAGTTAACCAACTAGAAAAGGAGACACATAGTCTTAAAGAAGAAAATAATTTTTTGAAAATTAGAATTTGTTAGAGACCGAGAAATAGCAAAACAAAATATAATGAAAAATGGAAGAGAATGTGAAACATCTTATAAGAAAAACAACAGATCTGGAGAAAGAGATCAAGAAAAAACATATATAAGAATAAACACGAAGGAAAAGTAGAAAAAATCCACCTCAAAGAGATCCTTTGTGGAAAACACATAAAAACTGTCAAATTTCTAAACCTCCAAGTTAAAGAGAAAATTTTTCAAGAAACAAAGAAAAAAAAATTCAAATATGCTGGATTTACAATTAGAATTATAGAGGATTTAACGGTAGCTAAAGATCACAGGTCCTAGAATAATGTATACCTGCAATCAAAAGAACTAGGCCTGTGGCCAAAAATATCATATCCAGTAAAACTGAATGAAAAAAAAAAATTCAATGAACTTGCAGATTTTTAGGACTCTGTCTCAACCCAACTTGAACTTAATAGAAAACTGAACATATATATAAGAGCCAATATCAAATATTAATTTCAAGAAATTCACTATGTCATAATTGACGAGGTGAAGAGGAAGAACTGATACAGAGGCATTAAAGGGAGGCTACTCTAATAGCTTTGATATGCTTTCTTGAAAAGGAAATTTATGGTTATATATTTTGAATCCTCTCTGATGTTCTGCTAGGCACATGACAATGGTTTTTTTTTTTTATTTTCTTTTTCTGTTTTTCTATTTTCTTTTTTTTTATTTTGTATTTAATTAAATAAGTTTTTAAAAGATACCAAACAATAGCACCAACAGAGTTGTAAGCTATAAAATAAATCCTCAAAAATTAATTGCATTTCTTTATAATAATAATAAAACCCAAGAAGCAAAATTCATTTTATATAACTATAAAATCCATATGTGGGGATCAATCCATCAAACACACAAAAGACTTGTATAGATTCAGTTACAAAGTGTTCTTTTAAAAAATAAAGAATAACTTAAAATAATAGCTGGAGAAATATTCAGTGTTCATGGCTGGATTGGGCTAATAATAAAAATGACACATCACCAAAATTAATTTACACTTTTAATGCTATAGTAATCGAATCACCAAAGGAATACTTTATAAAACTTGATAAAAAATAACAAAATTCATTTGGTAAATCAGAAGATCTAGAATACTGAGGGAAAGAATGAAAATAGGCAAGGACAAAGGCAGTACAAGCACTTCAGACCTCAAACATACCCTCAAAAAGCAGCAGTTATCAAAATCCCCCGAGATTGGTTTAGAAATGAAGAAACAAAACAATGGGAAAAAAAGACAAGGGAGAGCAGAAACAAAGGAATCCAGCAACTCAAGTTTGATAAAAGTAGAAAGCATAAATTATCTAGAGGCCATGGGTGGGGTACTGAGGAGGTGTGTGTGTTTCAGAACTGATGTAATCTTGCAAGAAGATCTGGCAAACTTTTGAAAACAAATGGCTGCAAATCCAGCTAAGTGGGGAACAATGAGGTGGCTATCCTTGTCCTGCAAGTGAAGGGCCTAGGAAGTGCTTTCTGATGTCCACCCTCTCCAATAAGAAGGAGGGAGAGACCCCCTGGGTTTTGAGGAGGTATGAGTTTCAGCTGTTATCTTGAAGGAACATGAGTTTCCTCAGGAAAGCAGCCAGGTGGAGAATGAACATCAAAGATAACAAAATGATGGAAGAGTTATAGAAGAAAGGCACACATCAGTGTGCATTGTTGGTAAAGCTACAAACCAGCATAAAAATTTTGGAAAACAATTTGGAATTATAGCAAATAAAATAACTAAAATGTCCAGGCTCTTTGACCCTTAGATTCCATTACTGACTCAGACCCCAAAAAGGTCACTGAAAAGAAGAAAGTTCTCCAAAACATTTATAGCAGCATTTAGAAACAGAACGAGGAAATGGCTAAATAAATTGTGGTACATAAATGTAACGGAATATTAGTGTGTTATATATAATTATCTACATGATCTACATGAAAACATGCAGAAGAAATAAAGAGTCAAGAAAACAATTATACGTAACTACCATGATGCAAAAAGAAAAAAAATAACTATATATACACATATACATATATACACAAAAATCAAAAGTGAATGCAGCAAAATTAAAAAAGAATAAGCTTGGCTCAAAATAAAGAGATATGAAAAGACAGTTCCTCTTTACAAAAGTGAGAGGGCCAAAAATATTCTATATTGCATATGTTTTCTTTCTAAGTATCAATCAGTTAGGCTAGGTTTTTTCCCCTTTTCTTTTTTTGGCTTTAAAAAAATACTATTTTTTTTTTTTTAATATAGGTGGCTCTCGTTAGTAGGAAGAGAAATATTGGGGAAAACCATGAGGATACTAAAAAAAAAAAAAAAGCAATAAAAACTTACTTTTTTAAAAAAACTGGATACTGCAAACTTATAATGATTCAAAGAATAAATGTGAAAAGACACCTCCGGCTGCTAATTTTCAGAAGTAGGGAACTATAGGTATAAAACACTGTATACTACATATTGTATTTTTATGTTGAGTTAGTTTTGGTGAACATTTTCATCTTTCATATTTTTAATAATAGGAGATGGGAAGAGGATAAATACATTGGGATATATAAGTAATATAAAAATAAAAGATACTAATGAAAAATTTTTTAACTTATCTGAGCTTTATTTGCATCAGGATTACTCATTTTCCTCTCAAATCTCTTCCCAAATTAAAAAAATAAAAGGAAAATCCTTACAACTAAATAAACATAGTCAAGCAAAATAGATTCACATATAATGTTCAAAAATGTATGTATATATCTATCAGATATGGAAATGTTTTGCATTTATATCATATTGCTTTCTTTCAAGGAGTAGAAGAAAAGGAAAGCATTTGAAACTCAAAATTCTTTTAAATGACAAAAATTTTTAAGGTACTTGGAAAATATTTTTAAATAATTTTTATTATTATATTATTATTATATTTATTATATTAGGGAATTGACTCAAATTTATAAGAATTCAAGCCATCCTCCAATTAATAAATGGTCAAAGGACAAGAATAATCTTCAGATGAAGAAATTTAAATCATTTCTAGTCATATGAAAAGGTGCTCTAAATCACTATTGATCAGAGAATTGCAAATTAAGACAACTCTGAGATACCACTACACACCTCTCAGATTGGCTAAGATGACAGGAAAAGATAGTGACAAATGTTGGAGGGGATATGGGAAAACTGGGACACTGATACACTGTTGGGTGAACTCTGAATGGATCCAACCATTCTGGAGAGCAATTTGGAACTATGTTCAAAAAGTTATCTAACTGTGCATACCCTTTGATCCAGCAGTGTTTCAACTGGGCTTATATCACAAAGAGATCTTAAAGGAGGGAAAGAGACCCACATGTACAAAAATGTTTGTGGCAGCCCTTTTTGTAGTGGCCAGATACTGGAATGTGAGTGGAGGCCCATGAATTGGAGAATGGCTGAATAAGTCATGGTATATGAATGTTATGAAATATTATTGTTCTGTAAGAAATGATCAGCAGGAAGATTTCAGAGAGGCCTGAAGAGACTTACAGAAACAGTGAAATGAGCAGAACCAGGAGATCATTATACACAATCAATTCTGATGGATGTGGCTCTTTCCAACAACAAGATGACTGAGGCCAGTTTCGATGATCTTGTGATGAAGAGAGCTATCTACACCCAGAGAGAGGACCATGGGAATTGAGAGTAGATCATAATATAACATTCTCATTCTTTTTGTTGTTGTTTGCTTGCATTTTGTTTTCTTAGTTATTTTCTTTCCTTTTTGATCTGATTTTTCTTGTGCAGTAAGATAATTGTAGAAATATGTTTACATATATTAGGTTTAACATATATTTTAACATACATAACAAATACTGGTTTGCTTTCTATCTATGGGAGGGAGCGGAGGGAAGAGGGGGAAATTTTGGAACACAAAGCTATGCAAGGGTCAATGTTGAAAAAATTAGCTGTGTATATGTTTGGACAATAAAAATCTTTAATTAAAAAAAAACCTATATGTATCTTTCTGCATGATGAATCCATCGTCTCTTTAACAGGAGATATATAGATATATAGATATAGATAGATATAGATATAGATAGATAGATATAGATATAGATATAAAAAAGGTATCACCACAGGTCCTTTGGAGAGATGGCTAGTTAACGATCAGAGATGTTAAGGTTTGTTTTTCCCCTTTGCAATGTCTTATACAATTGTACAAACTGTTCTTCTGGTTCTGCTCACTTCACTTTGCAACAGTTCATACTACCCAGGATTCTTTTAAAATCCTTTCTTTTATCATTTCTTATAGTGCAATAATATTCCATTATATATCACAATTTGTTTAATCCCTGGTATTATCTTCCCCAATAACACCATTTTCCATCTTCCTTTGTTTCACTGTGCTGAATTTGATGTATTTCTTCAAAACAGAAAGTGTGTGTGCGTGTGTTTTCAATTCTCCTTTGTGCATTTTGGTTAAGACTGAGGATTACCTGATGCCTGTCTCCTAATCCTTCCTCCATATCCATATACTCTTCCCTTACTCATCCCAATTATGAGAAAAACCAAAAGCCATTCCCTTTTTCCTTCCTACACTAATGTATTCGTTTTACTCTTCTTTTTTCCTTCTTACAACCCTCAGTACAGAACTAATTCATCCCAAGGTCCTCCTGTTTTTCTTATTTGATTCCTGTAGTGTGCCCTTAGAAAACCTTACCATTCCAAAACAACACTTGAATCTTCCTCTTCCTATTAGAAAGTTAGCACTCCATCATCCATTGTCCCTTGTAGGATTATATTTTGCTTTGCAGGGTAAATCTTTCTTGGCTACCAAGTCTTGTTTGATCTTGACTGTGGTTCCTCAGTACCTAAACTGTTTTTTCTGTAATGTTTGCCCTATTTTTTTCTTTGTATGTATCCAATCATTTAAGAAAAGAGTATTATATAGAAGTTGTGTTTTTCTTTAGTTCTCAACTAGGGGGTAGTGGGTGGGAGGACAAAACAATAAATTTTGGCTACTTGAAAAATACAATTTTTTTAGATGTTATACAGAACAAATATTTAATAATGTTTAATAACATAAAATTATGGCTACCATCCCTGTGAAAAATGTTCAGTCTGGTGCTTAAAAGAAGCTCTATTATTCAGAGAGCATCTACTTGGAAGACCTTACCGTTTGTCCCTCAATAGCAGCTCTCTGGCGCCCTAGAACATCTTGCAACTGAGTGAAATGCTGAATGAAAGCCACCACCTCAGCCTGAAAGCGCTGAGTGTGGACATACTGCACTGATGCCATCTGGAGGTTTACTCGAATGTCATGCTCTCTTTGGAGCAACGGATCAGGTCGTCCATATCTGTGAAAAATGAACAAAATGGAATCATCGTGATCAAACAAAGTCCAGTGTTCTGTTTGCAATAAATCATGTAAAGGCAATTCAGAGCCACACCAGCTATATCATCCAAATGGACTTAAGGACCACATTTTAGAAAGCGAACTCCAACATTACTTTTCCATCCTGAATCACTGCAATTAGATAGTCTGAATGCTGCACTAGAAGGAAGAGTTCATTCCTTACTATAACTGAAACACTAGCCTCCAAGAGACAATCCCACATCTGCCTCTGCTTCTTTCCTCCAATCTAGGGTACTATGGTATAATAAATGAAAAACCAGAGGTGTCTTATATGTTAGACAGCACTGGTCTCAAGAGTTGGAAAGGCCCTACCTCAAACACTTACTGGAGTGTGTGACCCTGGAAAAAATCCACGAACTTCCCATATCCTCTGAGACCTCATCTGGGAATAATAACAGCACTGATCTCCCAAAGTAGTTGTAAGGAATAAATGAGCTAATAAAAGCAAGGTGCTTTTAAAATCTGACAGCATAACATAAATGCTTCGTACTATCACTATTAAGTTCTCAGAAATGTATAAAAATGGGGAATAATAGAAAGAAGGTCTCTGAAACATTCTTTAGAGAAAATTTGGCTTCAGTCACCACATAGGCAGAGATCATTTAAGACATTACATTCCAGCATGACCCACTTAAGAGTTTGATTTTAATCCTTTTAATCAAGTGTAAAATGGGCCTCCTCATAAATGGATTATAATAATAGTTATTTTGAAAGTAAAAAATGGTCCAGGTTCCAAACAACATTTAAAAGATAACATGTCTTTAAATTTTTTTAGCTCAAACAACAATTTGGTACAGAAAAGAATCAATCATTTTACTTGAATATCTGGAAGATTAGAGCCTCTTCTCCACTTGTAGTGAACCGCTCTCTGTAGAACTCTCCATGAGAAGTCAGGTCACTTAGAGACAAGCTCCCAATACTTCCTTGTAAAGCAAGATCTCCCTCTAAGGATGGGTTACAAGAGGAAAAAAAAAAAAAAAAGAATAAATTACTGGTCAGTATCTATCTGTTTCCCAGGATTATAAGGAAGAAAGCACTTGATAAACAGTGAAGTACAAAGTAAATGAGAGACTTAAACTGTTTTGTGACATTGGTAACTTACTAAGATATAGAGGCCTGAGTGCCCAAAGAGTCAACAGCTCAAAAACACTCAAATAAATTCAGACTGTGTTATCTTAAGCTAGATTTTAATCTGGAAAGAACCTCATTAGTTCTATCTATCCATAAGTGAAGAAGAATCTATTCTAATTACACTTCAGAAGCATTCATGCATTCTTTGCTTAAAAAATCTCCAAAGAAGTGGCACCTCCCTTTAAGTCAGATGGCCATTTAATTTAGCAAATATCTCACTGTTTGGAAGGTGTTTGCTGGATAGGTCTAAACTTAGATCTCTGCACCTTCTCCAATTGTTCTTCTCAAGCCAAGGGAAACATGTTTAAATTCTCTCCCACAAGAAGACCTTCTTAGTATTTCATGATAACTGTATTATGCTCCCCCTGAACCAAGAACCTCACCCTTCTGCAAATACCTATAGCCAGTAGCATCCCTGCCCTTCTGCTTCTGCACTCATTGGATATGCTGGTACCCTCTCGCCCAGGGACCATTTTAGCAGCACAGCTGAGCCTGCATTCCTAATTAGCAGAGGTTCCCTCAGTCTTCCCATATTCAGATCAGACTCCCCACTAAAAACCCCACATCTACATCAGATAAAGTGACTAGACAATATTTCCCATCATATATTTATGAAGTTGAATTTTTTAAACTCATGTTTGAGGTTATGTATGCCTTCTATAAATTTAATTTTAGCAGAGTCAATCCAAGTCCATCAAGATGTTTTTGGATCCTGCTAGGCAGCTAGATGGGCAGTACTTGAGAGAGTATTGGGCAGATCTGAGTTCAAATATGGCTCCAGACACTTCCTAGCTGTGTGACCCTGGACAAGCCACTTGATCCTATTTGCTTCAGTTTCCTGATCTGTAATGATCTGTAAAATGAGCTGGAGAAGGAAACAGAAAACCACTCTGGTATTTCTGCCAAGAAAACCCTAAATGGGGTCATGGTGAGTCGGACTGAAATAACTAAATGACAACAAAAAAAGTGTCAGCTAAGCATTCAAAGGTGCCGTCTGCAAATCTGACGAGCAGACCACCATTGATTTTACCAAGTCACTGATAACATATGTTGAGTGGCACATGGCCAATCTCAGATCTCCAGAGCAGTCCACGAAAGTGCTTTGCAAAGCATAGGATGAGATCTCCTCCTTCAGAATGTGAGCCCCTTGGGGTCAGACATTGCTTTTTACTTTCTTTTTATTTCCAACTCTTGGCACAGTATGCACCACATGGTAAGTGCTTACTAAGTGCTTGTTGCCTGAATGAATGAATAAATGAATTAGTTATCCAAAATTGAATAGGTGACTTCATAAAAGAACTGCCCCTAGCCAAGAGGACCTTAAGCAAAGGCTGGAGGTCCATTTGCTGAAGATCTTGTAGAGGACATTCTCCACCAGGCAGCCTAGATAGCACTTGGATCCACTGCACAGAGGGACTTCTGATCGGGTCTGTTCTAGTCCCGAAGGTCCTAGGCCCTAGAATTTTACTCAGTACAAATCTAAGCGTCCATTATGAAAGACTCAATAAAAACACATCTACCCAAAAGCAGCAGAGTCTCTCCCTACCCCAGGGGGCAGCACCAGTTTATGCATCAGATTCAGAAGACTCTTAGGTTACATAAGAGAAAGCCACTGGCTACATTAGGCAGCTTCTTTCTGCTCCCTGAATTATGCCCTACTTATCAGAAAATCCAACTTTTTTAGTAATCTTTTCCTGATTAATAAAAACAAGTTATAAACCTCAAGCTTAATTTCTAGGTCATTCTTTCCTTTGCTACTGACAATACCTCTGATCTTCCCCATTATTACCTAATCCAGAGAAAGGAACTATATCTAATTTACACTCTAAACAGTTATATACAATGACTTTACCCAGCAGGAACTCAATAAACAATTGATGCAAGTTGTATACATAGAAGAATATATCCAATGAAGAAAATGCCACTGGTGAGTATGCATTATTTTTTGTCTGAATGTTATATCCCAATGGATCATGGCTAGGCCTACAATCATAATCAATCCAAGTCATCAACCTATCTGTTAACTCTATGTTATTAACAAGCTTATAATTAAAATACTAAAGCTTCACCATCTTATGAAAGGCTCACCCAAAAATGTGCTTACCAATCATTTCTAGATGAGCCACTAGTTTGGACACATTTGCTTTGGCCAACTCACTAGTAGTCTTATTCAGCACAAGAGAAAGTGAATGAACCTAGGAGAGCAAAAGAGAAAGCAAGACAATTATTAATATGAATGACAATGAAAGATGAAAAATGGTATCTCTGAAAATTAAAATGTCTAATGATGTTATCATCACTTTACTTTTTCCAAACCCTGGTCCAATGGCAGAAATGGGAACAAAAGAACTAAATATGTACTTTTTATTCCTGCTCAACATCACTGCCATTGTGCTACATCTCACTCAAAGATTCAATTAACAAATGAGAGTCAAAGGCTTTTGCAAAAAGAAAAAGCAAAACATGGTGATTCACAAGATCACCAGATTTCTCACAGGTCATATGCAGTTTAGCTTTTCCCCTCTAAGGATTCATCATATTAGGAAGGCCCAAAAGCAGTGGATGGAAGTCTTGTTCTGTTTACTTCAATTTGCATTAACTCCTATGTCTTCCCATGTCTCTTCAAATTCATCATTTGTCATCCCACAATTCCACAGTATTTCATTCTATCTCTATGTCAAATTTGTTTACCCATTTTCTAATTAATGGGCATCTATTTTGTTTCCAAGCTTTTGCTTACTTGATGTTTTATAATGATCAATGCTTAATAAATGCTTAGTGAATTGAAGAAAAAAAAAAAAAAGGCAAAGCAACTAGGATAAAAAGGAAAACAGTCACCTGGAGGTTAGGGGAAAATTGCATCAAATATCTCTGATAAAGGTTCTGAAAACCAACAATATAGAGAAATAAGAAAAATACCTTAAGACCAAAATTCAGTCCCCAGTAGTTCCATTTCAACAAGAGGAATATATGTAAATAAATACATCTCTAAAGATTTTATACCCAGCAAACTGACAAAGATGAAAAAATAGAGTATTAGAGTGATTTATAGTAACTAAATGATAATCTCCTATCATCCCTTAACTCTTTGTCTTCAGTGACTTCTCCTTAGTCTTCTCCCATGCCACAGCCAAGATCTAATTTCACTTTCTCTCCTGCCCCATTTTAATTCTAGAGCTAATCAATTTAATTCAATACTGTCCTCTATCCTTAAATCCCTCATCCCTTTAAGCTACTGTCACACATGCCTCACCAAACTAACATCCACATCCACATTTTTGAGACAAAATTTTTAATTCCTCATTATTCACAAAGCCTCCACCTTAATTCAGGCCCTCGTTACCTCGTTTGGACTTTTGCAAGGCCTCCTAATTTGCCTCCATGCTTCAAGAATCTCCCCATTCCAATTCATCTTTCAAATAGTCGCCAAAATGATTTTCCTTAACTGCAGATCTGATAACATCATTCCTCTTTTCAATAAGATCTAATGATTCCCTAAGTAGTCTAAGACTAAACAGACCCTCTTCTTTGGGGTACTAAAGCCCTTCCCAATGTGATTCCAACTATCTTTCTAAGCTCATTAGATATTCCCTTTCCTCTACTCTGTAGTCTGTTTTTCACACACAACCTATCATCTTCATGTCCCCATGCCTGAAACACATCTACTTCCTCATTTCTACATCATACAATCCCTCATTTTCTTCTTTGCTCAGCTCAAGCAACACCTACAGGAAACCTTTACAGAACCTCCTAGAGTATCCATTTTGTTTCTTCAATTATAAATGAAAACAAAACAAAAATGCTCTGACTACACACTAAAAAGTTAGCTTTAAAAGTAATTATTTATTGTCAAAGTAACATGAAAAATCTTCTGAAGGGAAAATGACAATGTATTTAGAATTTGCTGAAGCAGGGGTCAACAATCTCTTTTGCCCTAAGTGGTCAACAGTGAACCTATCATACTGTACTGGTTGAGAAGGGTTCAAAATGAAGGCAAAGGAAGAAATGAACAATAAAAGGGAATGAGCGAGAAAAGAAAGGCAGAAGAGAGTAGGGAGGGTATGAAGAGAGGAAGAATTTGGACCAGACAGTGGAGAAAGGAAGAACTGATTCCCTGAGTAGCATAAACATGCCATAGATGGCCTCCGTAAAATGGAAGGATCTTCATCAAAAATAAGTGTTTAAAAAAAAAATCTCCGCAATCATATAGACTCTATCTTTCCTAATAAAAGAATAATATAGTCTAAAAAAACCAAACCTGACTAAAAAATGCTTATTCTTAAGTCTTCTGACCAACCCAGATGGGTCGTGTGCTGATCTCTTGCAGAAGCAATTATGTGTAGAATCTATGAAGTCAAGTTAAACACTCAGTTTCAAAGTCCAACGAAGTAATGAAACACGCTGTTATGGATACAGGAAAAATAAGATCAAAGGAACAAATGAGCCAACTAATACCATCAACTGTGGTGGTTTCAGAAACCTCATGTATCTTATTTAACCTAAAAGGCCAAAGGCCCTGGAGGGCTGCAAAAGCACTCAAATGAACTAGGTTCTTTTCTCTCCATCGTCTAAAGAATGCCAGCTAGTGAAGTGAGAAAGGATGACGGGGAAAAGACAGAACAGAAATACACACACACACACACACACACACACACACACACGTATATATTTATATATACACATATAGACAAAGAATAGGGGCAGGGATAGAGATGGAGATGATAAGAGTTAGAGACAGATGGAGATATATTTCACAATTCTACCCTGTTGCTCACAGAAATATGAATTAGTGTCCTCATAGAGTAACTCTATGTAATTTACATGCCACTTTAAATTTACAAAGAATTTGCATGCATTGTATCATTTTAGATAGGGTAATTCAACTATGGCTAGTGACAATTCATATCAAAAGAAGTGGCTAGGGGCTCCTGGCAGATGGGGATGTGATAGGATCTAGAGGAGCATAGAACCCTAACAAACAATTCAGAAAAGCTCTAAATAGTAAAAGGAACAACAGTAAAGAATGTCAAAAGAAAAGAACATAAACTCTACCACTTAGTTCAGAGCAGAACAAGGAGCCTGTCAGACACCTTGAAGACAAGCTAGTATAGGCAAAAGGCATCCTCAGCAGGAGGCAAGACCAGGGCAGGGCAGCCCCCATCTGAAAATAGCAAGAGGAAGCTATGCCAGCACCCAAGCCACAGCAGGAGGCCTGAACAGCATTCTGTAGAGGGGAGAGGAGGTCCATAACTGTACCACAAGAGAAAGGGACAAAATCTAAGCTCGAGCAGGAGACCTACTAAAAGAACAATTGATAATACCCTATTGAACCCTGCCTGTGTCACTGCAAAGAATAGAGCCAAATTCCAAGTTGGGGCTACAAGAAAGAAAAGATGACAAAGAAATGACAAAGAACTCTGATCCACGAAGAGAATTAACTAAAACCCAGATATTTCTGCAGAGATTGGGAACTAGTTTTCATCACCACATCAAGAATTAAGCCAACCCTGCCTGTAACATCTAAAAGTATGGGAATGAGCAAAGTCTGCCCCAAGCACAGTCTCAATCAAAAAAAATTGAAGCTGATTGTAAATAAGCAGAAAAAAATGCTAACTCAAATGAAGAAATGTTATGGATTGATAGAACCATAAGTGGTAAATTGGAAAAATGTGACTTAAAAAAAAATCTGGATAACATACAAAAACCTTAAACAAAAATTGTCCAAATCCATTAGATTAGAACCAGAGGGCAAAGTGAAAACAAAGCCTCCTCCAGTCACCTGCTGAAAGAAATCACAAAATATAAACTCCCAGAAATATTTTGTATTGTCATCTCATATCAAAATACAAAGATTCTAGATCAAAGGAAAAAATTCCAAAAATAGTCAGAATTCAAGTATTAAGCAAATAAAGTCTGGTTCACATAAGACTTGTCAGCTACCACCATAAAGAAGAGTTCTTGGAATACAATGTTCAAAAAGACTAATGTTACGATCTTTTTACAATGAGTCAGCTTGGTGCAAACAGGAGGTTATTGAGAGGGCCCTGAAAGCAATTTCTGTGGCCAGAGACTACCTCATGGGCAGGACTTTGGTCACATTGAAATAGCTTCACAACGAGAGATGGCTCCCTCTCTGATTGGCTGTTTATGTTGTAGAGGACTGAAACTATTGAGTCCATGCATTGAGTCAGGACTGCCGAGCACTTGAGGCTAATTACTGATTGGACAGTACTCTATGGGCATATGCTTGGAAAATGGTCCTTCCCACTATCCTGTGCTGGCTCAATGATTGGTGTATAGAAGATTGTAGGAGGGATTAGGGGGTGGAATAAACCAGGGTCACTCTTGGCGGGAGATGAGGGAGAAGGCGGTTACAGAGATTCTGCTTCCATCCTATTCACAATCCTGCGTCCAAGGACCAAGAATAAAGACTAAGGACTTTTGCTTATCCTGACTCCAGCTGATTCTGAGGTATGTGGGGTGCTAGTGCAGTCGCCACATATGGGATGTAAGCCCACTGAAGCAGGAGGTCGCTCTCTTTATCCTGGGGTATCTGAGCCAAGGTGATGGATATAGCCAAGAGAGGTAAGGAGTTTGCTAATCAACACGTGGGTCTCTTGCAGACTTTCAAAAATCTCCAGGGAAAAGATCAGAGCTAAGTAGAACCTTTGAAATACATATTAAAAAATCAAGAGTGAGCTAAAAAATATAAATAACATTTTGTATTTAAAAGGAATAACAGGACAGAGAAATTCTTATATTTTTAGAGGGGGAGAAAGAACAAATGACCTTTCAGAAGCCTAAAAATTTCAATGGCAAAGGAGAAGTTAAATCAGATAAATAGGGAGAAGGGTAATTTTCCTCTATTTTAAGAATCTTAAGAGAAAAAAGAAAAGGGAAAAAAACAGGAAATTCATAATGAGGGATGCATGAGATAGAAAGTAGGAAAGGGAACAGGCATCACATGAACCTCACTTTCAACACAGGAAAGTTGAAAAGGCATGTATGTACACACGTGTGCACACACACGCACACGCACACATACACACAAGGAGCTGCTGTAGAAATACATTAAACTCAATGGGAAAATAAGCCCACGCCCCATCAGGGAGGGTAAGGGATTAATCATAAGAAAAACTAATTCTAATTTAGAAGGACCATGAAGAAGGGATTAAAAGAAAGAAAAGGGGGTAGATCAGCGGTAGAGCAAAGAGAAAAAGGTAGCCAAATTAGGATCAGAAACAGATGGCTTCAATTACAGAGAATTAGTTATTAATTAATAATTAAACACATTCCTTATCACTTTTTTCTTAATGAGAAAGGAGAGGGGCAAAGAAAGGAAAAAATTGCAAAAAAAAGCTCATTTACAGTTAACATTTGTATTGTGGAGGCAGCTAGATGGTGCAGTAGATAGAGCACCAGTCCTGACGTCAGGAGGGCCTGAGTTCAAATCTGGTCTCAAGATACTTCCTAGCTGTGCTATTAAGGACCATGCCTAAGTGAAGGGACAGGTGAATTCTCTGAGAGCCTCCACAGCTGTGGATCATAACATCTAAAGGAGTGGCAAAGCAGCCTTTACTGACACAGGTGTTGCTTGTGGACTGGGAATGAAATAAATTGGAGGCAGAGGGAAGAGAGAGATCAGACAATGCAATTGCCTTTCAGTGGAGAGATCAGAGAACAGCAATTGCCTCTCAATCTCCTTGTATCATCATCATCCCCTCACATGACCATTCTACAGACCTCTAGCAGCCACTGGGAGGTAGATACCACAACACTGCAACCCTGGGCAAGTCACTTGACCGCAATTGCCTCACCAAAAAAAAAAAAAAAAACTGTATTGTGATTTAAGGTTTGCAAAGTGCTTTACATATATTGACTCATTTGATCCTTTAATAATTCTGAGAGGCAAATGCAATTGTTATTCCCCAAACTTAAGCAAAGAGAGGTTATATAATTTGTTTACAGCTAGTAAATGTCTGAGGCAGAATTCAAACTCAAGTTTTCCTGATTCCAAGTCACACCCTATCCACTAAGCTAGCTAGCAGCCTCAATCAATCATTCAAGAGATCAGCAAAGGTTAGATTAGATGACCATGAAGGGCACTTCTAGCTCTAAAATATCATGATCCATAATTTTACTCTTTTAGAGTTTTTTTGTTTTTTTTTGAAGACTATGCTATCTCTTTCCTTTTGATGAAGTAAGAAAACTATAGGTGTAGGATGTTAAATGCATCAGATAAAACAACATGGTTTAATTGTTGTCTTGGACACAATGGAAGGCTATGAGGAATGTAGAAGGGGAGTGTTTATATGGAACATCTGATGTAAAAACAAAATGGATCTAAAAGATAGATAAAAAGATAGCCCTACAAGATAGATAAAAATTTTCTATGAGGATCAAAGTGTCAAAAATAATGATACTATGGACTACCTGCCATCTAGGGAATGGGATAGAGGGGAGGGGGGAGGAGGGGATAAGTTGGAACAGAAGGCTTTGAAAGGGTCAATGTTGAAAAATTACCCATGCATATGTTTTGTAAATAAAAAGTTTTCATAAAAACTAATAATAATAATATTGCTTTGGAATATCTTCCCTCCTCCAACTCCAATTTTCATAGCCACTTTAAAATGCAACTTAATGGTCATCTTATGCTTGAAACTTAATGATCCCCCAAACACTGGCTCCCTCCTTCACTCCCTTCTGATCTACCTTGCACTTAACTCCCTTGAATTATTTACTAACTTCATAATTACTCAGTATATGTTTGTGTGTACTCGTTGCCCCATTATACTATCAGCTCCTTGTCCAGAAGAATTGTTTCTTTCTCTGAACTTCTGTCCTCCCACAGTGCCTAATAGACTGACTGGTAGATAGTAAGTACTTAATGCTTTCTGACTGATCTAAAAATGAGCAGACTGAACTTTTTTTTTTTGCAAGGAAATTAGGGTTAAGTGACTTGCCTAGGCTCACACAGTTAAGAAGTGTTAAATGTCTGAGGCTGGACTCAGGTCCTCTCTTCATGGCCGGTGCTCTATCCACTATGCCATCTAGTTGACGCCCAGGCTGAACATTAAAAACCAACAGTCCAGTAACAATGAAGAGACATGAAATCTAGACCTACAGTGTCCATTCCCCTGGTTCCAGACAGAACTACAATTATCATACTGCATAAAGGAAATCTGTTCTTCACTTAAATGACACAAGCTCATTGGCAACATAGATCAAGGCAAGAAACTTGTTAAAATTACAGATTACGTGTAAAACTGCCAACTTCAAAGATGGAAAAGGGCCTTTGTCACTCATTCTTCTCTTCTCTTCTGCTACTCAGAACCTGAAGAAGCCAAAGCTCACCTACCTTGAGATCCAGCTTGGTGTTAACAGGATCTTGAACATCAGTGTCTAGCACAGTGCTGGATTCTGACTTTACTGTTTGCTGAATGTCTGCTGGCTCTGCCTTCATTGCATGATTGTCCGCAGTAGAACCAATTCCAAAGAAGTCTAATATTACCACCCACGTCTGCAGAGTGATCAGTACATCAAGACAGTTAAAATCAACATCAACACTCCTGTTGATTCGATTATAGCAAGAAGAAAACTCAGGGTGCTTCTTGTCCACAAGGAATATGTTAATGTGGACCAAAGAATCATCAAATTTACTCTTTCCATAAAAGGCCTTGGGTTCATCCATAGTTGGAGAAGGAGGTGGAGTCAAGGTATAATCTTTGCCTTTATCTTCTTTGTGTTTTTTCCGGGATGTGCAGGTAGGCCTTTGGTACAACTGAAAGACATTTGGAGCTTCTTCCATGTGGGAAGGTAGAGACCGGGGCATATCAGGATACTCCACATTGGATACCAAGGGGCAAGACTGGGAAAGATATTCCTTATGCACTAAGCTAGATGGTTTGGGGGCTCCTCGAGACACCATTAAGTTCTTATACTTTGAGTCTGGATTCTTCTCTAAAAGGTCTTCCATCAGCAGAGAGCGCAAAGCAATCTGAATGGACAAGGTCTGAGGATGGTCTTTACTGAATTCAACATCAAAATCCTGAAACTTTAAGCTCACAAGACCTTGGGCTCCTAAAGTCAAATCTCCACTCAGCTGAACCTGAAGCTCTGAAATACAAAAGTTGGCTTGGATCTGTGTGAAGGATTTTACTTCCCTCACAGACAATGACTTCTGAGAAGAACTGGAAAAGCTAGAATGGCTAAACAATCCATTCTCTTTCCGTTCAATACCAGGGTCACCACCAGCACTGAGGGAAGGAAGAGGAGAATTAGGGATAGGTGATGAGGTAGAATTGGTTGGAAATTTATTCAAGTCTTCACTGTACACTAGGTTGTCCAATGTTTGTAGAACTTGCTCATATACATGTTTTGCCAACACCACCTGCATTTGAAGAGAGAAACAGTTACTCAATTTCTCCCATATTTAAGCTGACATGAACATTTCTGTGGAACTTCTTATGTTATTTCTTGCATAAAAATTATGTCTCCCCTCAAAATGAATATTGTTTCATGTTTTCAGAAAAAAACAAAGCCATTCACCATGAATGATCTCTCTCCTTTCTTTCTTGTTTCCTATCATTCAGAAAGCCTTACTATATCTTCCTTTACCTGGTCTCACATGATGAAGTAGCTTTATTCTTTACCAAGGCTAACCCCTCTACTCATTCAAGCAATCCCATTCCATCCAACAGACTCCCTCCTTTAATCCCCTCTCTTATCATTTATTTTTCGTCTCTTCCCATCTACTGGCTCACTCCCTACTACCTACAAACATGCCCAGGTTTCCCCCATCATCAAAAACTTGAATCCTTCCATTGATGCTAGTTAAGTTCCTCTACTTCTTTTCTTCTCTCCTCTTACTGTCTTCACTCCTTACAGTCTAGCTTCCAAGTCTAGCACTCCACTAAAACGCTCTCTCCAAAGTCAATGATGATCTTTTAGTTGTCATATCTCAATGGTCTTTTCATGGTCCTCATTATCTCTAAGCTTTCTGCAACTTGTAACTCTTTAACCTGCTGACCAGCATCTCCTCAATCTACAAACACAAATTAAGTGCCTCCTATGTGCCAGGCATGGCAATGAGTGTGAGGGGTACAAAAAGAAGCACAAGGTAGACCCTGCTCTTAGGGAGCTCACAACCTAGGATTGATGTAGACAAAACAAGCTCTAGCAAAGGTAAGTTTTGTTGTTCAAATGTTTCGATCATGTCCAACTCTCTGTGATTCCATTTCTTGGCAAAGATACTGAAATAGTATCATTTTGCAAATGAAGAAACTAAAGCAAACAGGGTTAAGTGACCAGTCCAGGGGCACACAGCTAATAAATATCTGAGGCTAAATTTGATCTCAGATGTTCCTGACTCCAGACCCAGCACTCGGTCCACTGCACTATACATATATACTCCAGTGGCTCCCTGTTGCCTCCACAATCAAATACAATATGCTTTATTTAGCATTCAAAGCCCTTCACGATATACTACTCTGCCCCAGCTTTTGAATACTCTTACATCTTACTCCTAATCAATTAAAAACCTCCTTAAAAAAGGGAAAAAAAAGCTTTTCTAATCTCTCTTAATTCCAACACTTTCCCTCTGTTAATTTTTCCTATTTATCCTGTATAGAGCTTGTTTGTGCATATTTGTCTGCATTTTTCTTATCCATTAAATTGGAAGTTCATTGAGGGCAGGGGCTATCTTTTATCCCATTTTATATCCTTTGTGCTAAGCATAGCACATGGCACAGAGTAGTTGTTTAATAAATTTTTGTTCACTAAAAGCAGAACCTCGGTGTTATCAATTATTACTAAAGCTAGAAATCTATTCTGATACTTATTACAATGGGATTTTACTATTAACATTCATTTAAAATAATGAAACAAATCCCGAGGCTTGTGAGGTGTTTCAAAGAGTGAGACCATCTCACTGTACTCTGTAGTTTTGGTGGCCAAAACGGTGGTGACTTTGGAGGCTGCACTTCTCAACATATTGCTTTAGAAATAAAAAATGCTTTACCTGAACAGGATTAACAAACTTTCCTTCAATCTTCATAATACTTGAGGTTCCCACATCATCTGGACAATGGGTGAAGGTCAGCTCACATTCCCTTTCTATAGGAATCTTTTCCAGTTTAAATTGGATGGTGGTATTGTTCAGAATGTGGAAAGCTGTTATAAGGAGAAAAATAACTAAGTTCAAAGAATAGTGTATATTTAAAGCAACAATGTACATTTTACTCTAGTTAAAATTACTAATGACTAAATAAAGCATCCATGAGTTTAATTTGAATCATAGGGCAGGTTAGACTGCAACTAAGGTTAATTCTGAAAAAGAATAGCATAGAGATGATAGTCATAAAACAAACTAGTATCTACAACAATAAAAGACCAAGGCCAATTGGCATGAGGATGAACACTTTGGTGCTATCAATTCAATTCCATTTACAAGTATTAAATTCTAACTATGTACAAGGCTACACGATGTGCTGAACATACACCTGTTCAATGTCGACATCAATGCACCCTAACTTTCAAGATCTCACCCATCTCCAACTGAGCTGTTTGACACTACCTAGTTTCAAAGCACATCATGATGAAAATTAATCTCTCTGAGCCATGGTTTCCTCATCTATAAAATAAAGGGGTTGAACCAAATAATCTGAGATCCCTTCTATTTATAAAGTCTATGAGGTTATGAATTTATGTTCCTATGACTTGTACTTGACTAACAGATACAGAAAAGCACTTAGAAGATTATGCTGCTAAATAAATGTAAATATAAGCCTATATTTATATTGATAATGTTATTACAAGCTTCTATTCATATGATCATTATCTATTGCAAATAGTTTTAAATTCATATACTGGGAACACCCAAGACTCAGGGCAAACAAAGGTCAGAAAAAAGGCACCAGGTATGGTATATCGAATATATTTTCAGACTTTTTCCACATACTCATTGTACTCATTGGTTCTGTAGATTTTTCCCCCCTTTTCTTTCTTTTCTTTACAAATATGATTTGTTTTATTGTACACTAGTTGGGAGAAGAAAGGAGAGACACTAGGAAAATAAATCTGGTGATGAAAAAAAAAACCATAAAAATGTATTTAAAACAAAAGAGACAACCAACTGTCATAATCTGAGACCTGAATTCTGCAGATGCCTAGATTAATAAATCAAAACATCTGGCCTCTGATTGGATTTAAAATGAGATGCTTTTTCCAGATAACTTGTACTAGCAGCCTTATAAAGTTAGAAGGACTTACCAGCTACAATGAAAGCTTCCTATTTTAAACCAATCATTTTAACCCACTTGGTCTGGCAATGTAATCAATCAAGAAACTGATGGTCCCAGAGTAAAACCAGACATTTAGTACTTCTAAAGAATTGCTCAAGGATGTGTCTCTCTAAATAACCTTTCATAAAATCACCTTAATAGACTGTGTTAACTCACCTCACAAGTGCTCATTTCCCCAGAATGTCCGAGCAGTTGAGAGTCTTACTTTGGGAATGAAACTGGACTACATGCTTCTAAGATGTTACAGTTTGCCACTTAAAAAACAAGTCTCTTTTGCTGAAATACCTGAAGTTATAGAAACTCTAATTATCACTTCTCTAAAATAAAAATTCATTATCTGTGGTATCTGAACAAATACTTCTAGGAAAATTTGCTTTTAAAAGCAAACTACTAAATGACATGAGGTCACTGAATCCTGAATTCCCAAAAGTCACATAACTTACCTTGACCTCTATGCAGAGATTCAAAGAAATCATGTCGAGTGAAATGTGTTTCCTCCTGGCTATTAACACTGGCAGCACCAGAAGAAGGATGAAGAGACTGGTTTACTTCAGATCCAGAACCCTTCCTGCCTGCCAACTGAGCGCAGTTCAGAGAATACAGTTTAATGTCTTTGATTTCTACCTGAAGCCGGTCACTTCTTGATTCATCTTCACCTGCCACAAAATTCTGGATAAAGATCTGTCCTAAATGTCCTACCAGTAGCTCAGGACTCCCAGGCTTTCGAGGGACTGAGACGACTGGCGATTCAATGTTGATATTTAAGATAAGCTTCACAGTGTCACTGACAGTTGTGGATGGGTCCAAACCATAAACCTCATTTTCCTCGAAGACAAAAGGATCCCGAGGCTTCCGAGGCGTTTCAAAGAGCGAGACCATCTCACTGTACTCTGCAGTTTTGGTGGCCAAAACGGTGGTGACTTTGGAGGCTGCACTTCTCAGCATGCTTTGGAAATTCTCCTCAAGTTCATCCATGGACAGTGTTAACTCCTTTAGAAATTTAGCAGAGTGGTTATAATGCAGAGACGCCATCTTGAGGTTAAGGGAACACTCCTGTTTAGATTTCTCAACAAATGTGAAACTCAATGCTTCTGTGAGAGCTGCATCTTCCATTTTAACAAAGACAGATTCAAAATAGCCAATATCACTAATAATATTTTCATAGTCTACAGAATTTCCAATGCTGACAACATATTGGTTCTTGATATTATCTTGCGTCAAGTCCATAAGCTGCAAGCAACCAAGAGAACCGTTCACATCAACTGTGTTACCCATGGAGACATTAACCTTGGTTCCACCTATACTTGCAGTTGCGATTTTTCTGCCATATTTTTCCCCATTTGCCATTCCCACTGTCCGAAGGAGCAGCAAGTTGAGTCTATGAATATCCACTGCAACTTCTGTGTTTTGTTCATAAGTAGACTGATATGTTTCTTGCTCCCTGAAACTTCTTTCAAAATCCGTCATTAAAGGTTGAGGGCTAGAATCATCTTTTTCTTTAGGAAAGGATTTTTGAAGAAAACCAATCAGCTCTACAATTGTTTCTGGATTCAAAATGATATCTAAATTATTTACCTGTAATGATATCACTTGGAGGGTGCTGTCTAAATTCATTGAGGGACATTCTGAACTAACAAACTGGTATTCTAATTTAATGAGTGATTCCTGATCTTTGGCAATTACATTATTAAGTGAAACATTAGTGGCCGCAATACATCGATCACTCAGTGTGACTGCATCAGGTCCAGAGACAGGTGACTGGGCCCTGCTATCCCGGAGGCTTCCTGTTGGAATATCAAAACTCAAGTTCTTGTGTGAAGCCATTAAGAGATCAAAATCAGCACCGTAAGTCTGCATAGTGTCCACCAAGAGTAAGCCATGGACAGTGAGTGACACTTCAGCATCATAAGGCCTCTTCACAAAATGAGCATTGGTACCAAATACTTTGAGCACAGAAATATAACGACCATTGCTCTCAACACCAAGCTGCATACAATTAACTTTAAATTCAGCTAAAAGGAGCTGTGATTCCACTAGAACCTCCCTCGTATGCTGCTCCAAAACCACAATGCTCTGAGTCAAATTCATTACTGAGTCTTGCAAGCTCTCCCCTTGTTCTTCAGGAAAAATCTTCTCCTTGATAAGAACATCAGAAGGTTTCACTTCTGAAGTGGTCAAGAGGGCAAAGCAATTCTTCAAGGCAGATATTTTATCTTCATTGATGTGGATTTTCAAATCTGGTAAATTACCTGAGAGCACTGCCCCAGGATATCTGGGATCTGATGTATAAATCAATCGGCGTTCTAATTGTAAGTGCACATTGAATTTCTCCACCACATGGGTGGGTCCTACATCAATGTCCTGAACATGCTTCCAATTGTCTTTTACTCGTCCAACCATGATCTGGAGGTCCATAAATGACAAGGAATATCTCTCATACATCTTTGTGCTCATTAAATGTGCTTGAAGTTGTTCTTCACTGAATTCAACTGCAGGAAATGGGGGGGTTTTCAATCCATTCCTGCTGCTTGTCTGAAGGGGTGGGGTATTAGGAGGGGTAGCAAGAGGTGTTTTATATTCATCATCACTAAGCTCATTCAGATCAGAAGAGGAACCTTCTGTACTTTTCTTCTTATAATCATCTGTAGATACAAAAGAGAAAAATCAACATAAACTTTTTTTCTCCATTTTGATAAATAATGGCCTTCTTTCCTTCAAAATATTTTAAGGGAAGACTCAAGAACTATACAATTTCATTCAAAAAAATGTGTCTATTAACTAGGGGAAAACTGAACACTTGTGAAACCTGAACAGAAAGGAATGTTACCACACCAAAGGAAACAACAAAAACACAAAGAATACAAAGAAACATTGAAAAACAAATGAAATCATGTCAAGCAAAGAAAGCATAATCAGATCAATGAGATACACATTGAATATAACTATGAAAAATAAGAACAAGACAAAAGTAAAAATGTTTCAAAGGGAGAAAAATCAAACAGGAAGGTTTTATTATTTTGCTTGAATTAAGACAAGTTTGAGCAAATTATAAATAATCCATACAATCTTTTTTAATTTTACTGTATATTTAAATGTTTTTATAGATATTCACTAAGCTTAAAAATAAAAAGAAAGTTTATTTTTAAAAAGTTTGTCCTCTACATAGTCATGACACAGACTCAGAAACAAAAATAAAAACCCTGCTATATATCAAAGCTTCTTAATCTGTGAGTCAACCTAAATGGGGTCATGAAACTAAATAGAGGGGAAAGGGTGGGGGTGGTCACAAAATTATGATTTATTATCAATAAGTGTTTGATTTGTATACCTAGTTTATATACCTATATACAAAGTGTTATGTAAAAATTTCTTGAGAGAAAAAGGGTCATGAGTGGAAAAAGTTTAAGAAACTCTTATATATGATTAAAATTATTTACTGCATCACCTAAATCATGTTTTAATGCCTGGTAAATTAAAATATTTAGCTTCATAGAACTAAAAGTTATCATTTATGGTTATTAGGTAATGGTTTTGCTAAATCGTTTTGATAAATCTGGTTCAAAATGTCATTACTTTCAGCTTTCATACCAACAGATCTGCTTAGTTAAGCAAATTGGTAAGTATGATAGAGACCACCAATGAGGAAAATAGGCGCTAATGGTTCCATTTAGATTTTTTAAAGAAATGTATCTGTATTTTGAGCCACCTCCAGTCATCTTGACTCCTGTTTCACTACTCTGTCCAGCTCTGCCTCACTCAAATTCAGTTCATGTGCAAGTCAAGACATCATGCTTATGGTAACACTGGTCCCTTTCTAGAATGAAAGTCGTACAACAATAAAAGAAATGTAAAAAAGATGGCAGCAAGGCAAAGTAGCAAAGAATAATAGCATAAGAATGCGACCCAATCCTGTAAAGACGGTGTCAGGAAAACGAAACTTCAAAATGAGCCCAAAATGGCAAGACAAGAATAAGGATAGGTTTGGTTTTTAAGCTATAAGGAGGATAAGAGAAAGGAGGAATGGGATCAAAGATAATTTACCCCTTTGCATAGAGTGAAGAGAACAATGACAATTCCCAAAAAGAACAGGCAGAGCCGCTCAAATCCTTTGTTTCCGTTTTATCTATATAGAAGAACATCCTCTCTCCACTGCACATTATAAAATGAAAATGACTAACAGGAAGTGCCCAAAAGAAGTAATGAGATAATAATAACAGAATACACAACTTGTTCCTGAAAAATATTAAGTTCCTTGATCCAAATGAACTATAGCCACAGGACTTGAAAGAACTAGCAGGTGTAACTGCTGAGTCACTGATGATACTGATGCTGAAGTAATGAGTAGGTATCATAAGCATGTTGGAGAGGGGCAAATATGGTCCCAATTTTCAAAAACTGGGAGCAAACAGTCTGCAAATCATACATCAATGAGTTTCTGTTAATTCCTGGGAAAATTCTAAAACAGATCCTGGCTGATTAGCATCTCAAGAGGAAATCTGTGATTACAAAGAATTATCCAGACTTCATCAAGAAGAGAGCATACCAAATTAACTTATTTACTTTTCCATGAAAGTTAGTCATCAAAGGGACTGCTGCAAAAAAGTTTTTCACACATATTCTTGAAAAGAAAATGGGTATTAATTATGCAATAAAACAATTTGAAGGTTTCAGAACCGGTTCAATGGCTGGATTAAAAGGCTTATTATTAATGGTTGTTAGGAGCAGGAAGTCTCCAGCCACAGGAAGCCGTGCTTGGCTTGTGAATATTTTTATCAGTGACATAAGTAAAGGCTTACTGAGTTTGCAGGTGATACTAAACTAGGAGGAAGAGTTAACACATTGTTTGACTGGGTCAGGATTTATCATGATAGGTTATAGGATTGAATCTACTAAGAATTCAATGGAGAAAAATATAAAGTCTTAAACTTAAGTATTAAAAAAAAATCTCTTCCACAAGCATAAACAGGGGAAGCATAGAGAAAGAGCAGTTGTTCTATTTAAAAACAAAACAAAACAAAACAGGTATTTTAATAGCCTATCCACTACAAATGAACAGTGTGATATAATTATCAAAAAAGCTACTGTCATCTTGGACTGCAGGGAGCAGAGCTTCCAAGAATGGGGAAGTGCAGTCCAACTTTATTTGCCCTCATCAGATATCATTTAGATATTTGTGACCAGTTCTGAGTGTCATGATTTTAAAAAGATTTTGATGAGCTAAAGAGTATCCAATGGACAGGTAGGCAAGAGTATGGTTGAAGGAAACCCAGGATGTTAGGTGAAGGGCATGGCACATGTTAGCTGTCTTCAAGAATCTGAAGGGATGCACATGGACAAGGATTGCACTTGCCTCATCTATGACTGCTTAATACGACAGAACTAGGAACAACAGGTGAAAGTTGCAAAGAAACCAATTTAAACTTGATGCCAGGAAAAACTTCCTAACAATTTAAATTATCCAAAAGAGGAAGAGCTGGTCTAGAGAAATGATCAATTCCCATTCCTCTGGAATCTGTTTAGAGACAGATGATAATAATTTGTTAAGAATGTTATAGTGTGATTTTAGGAAAACATGGAAAGACTTGAATAAAATAATATAGAGGGAAATAGCGTTCAAAGAGTAACTGTGAATGACTAAGTTATTCTGAGTTAAATGAAGATTCAAAACAATTTCAAAGGGCCCATGAAGGAAGATGATACCTACTTCAAGAGAAAGAAATGAAGGAAATTATATAGTATAGTTTCCCATAGGTATATGGGTCAATTGGGGGCTTTTCTAGTGCAGGGCTAGGTGGGGAAAGAAGGAAAGAAATAACTTGGAATTCAAATGTAACCAAAAGAAAAAAAATTTTGTTTTTTAAAATATTATAGTGGAGTTACCTTTCACAAAGGATTAAAATAAACAAAAACTGAGGTCTCTTAAAATTTTTAAATTTTGCAATTCACTACAAAGAATTTCAAATATATTAATAATGAAAAGAGTATCAGACATACTAATGAAAACAGTACCTTTTAGCTCTAAAAACAGTTATGAGATCCACCTTTCTGGAGTCTCTTTATGAAATAAACTTCAACTGGATAACATTTCTAGCTTTCTACCCTAAGAATCAAATAACTAAAAGCACTATCACCAAAATTTTATAATAGACACCTTATTGGGTGAAAGTACAACACCCTCACCACAAGCCCTTTAATGCCAAATGTACCTTGAGTATTAGTGAGCAATATCCTTCCTAGGTCCACGACAACTAACACGGGATTCTTAAATTTGAAATCATCAGGGAATATCACCTGAGGGGCAGAAATATCTAGCCGAACAGTCCAACGTTTACTCTCTTCCTGTGAAAATACAGCAAATGAAAAGTAAGCATTTCTTACTCTAACTCTTTGACATGGAGCAGCAACTCTGCTGATGGAGTTGAAGTTCTGCCTGTTCAGGCAGACAAAACCACTGGTTCCCTTTTAGTCTGGGTTTGGTTATTCTTCTGCATGCTAGTTAGATGCTTGGAAGTGAAGGCCCATTCTGCACTTCAGGTGTGATCCCCCTCCCCTGGGTTGTTTTCCCTTAGCCCACTATCCAGGATCTTCCTAACTGAGATAATTAACCCTGCAGGTGGGTTCCCTTCTCCCTCTGCCCAGATCTGTGCCCTCTCTGCTCCCTTTGGCTTCATAGTTTGTCCAGTTTCCTTCAAAGCATAGCTGGAATGACACAAACCACCTCCTTTCCCAATTCTCCAACTGTTCATGTACTATTCCTTTTGAAACTTTAACTTTAAATTATTCTTAAATATTATATATGCTTATCTGCATTGTGTTATATTCTTCTGCAGAAATGAAACCTCCTTTTGGGAGAAGAATGCTTCATTTCTGTCTCTGTATACCTAGTAGTAAGCACAAATACAGGAGGTGCTTTAACAAATGCTTGTTGAAAGGCATTGATTCTATTCCACAAAAACAAAAAGTGGGATTTTCTTTCTCGATTATTTGGCTCCATGAAACTAAGGACCAAGTCCTAATAATGTTTTTCTATTTCTTGGTGCTCAACATAGTCATCTGCACATTGTAAACATGCAAAAATATATTCTAAAACGAGTAATCTTTCTAACATGAATAAGGATCAGATCTGAAATATTTTCTTCATAGCCATACAGAGCCAGAGGCTAAAGTGCATTCCATTTGACCTCATTACTGGGATATTACTGAATTCATTTCCACAGTCATTGCCTGCTCAAGGCAGCCCCAGGCCCTTGTTTGCCATGGCCCACTGAAGCAGGGTATCTAACATCTCTGGAGATTTTTGAGTCACGAATATTGTGATGCCTTATAAGAACACATGTCTAACTTTCATATCTAACTCCAAATTGGGATCATCTGCTAAAGCATTTAGTAACAAAGAAATCAAAAGCATTTGAGGATAACCACTCACAATGAAATCACCCACTAGCAAACGGTCAATAGTTTGTCGGATTTCTGCCTTCGTCTGCATTTTCAGTTTGTTATATTGTCTTCGGGCGGCTTCAGCAACTCTCAACTCAAGTTCTGACTGATAGCCAAAACCTGGAAAAATGAAATTAGACAAGAAACCAAATGGATCTTTACCTGGCTAGTTGGCAGAAGAACTAGAGGAAATCTCTTCCTGGAATTGCTACTTCCCTAAGGAGAACCGAGCTTAGGAAAAGGAATCAACAATAAGACTTCCCTATAGCAACATCTGAAGTCATCTCTAACAAACAAAATAGTAAAATGAGGAGTCTTCAATTACAGGGGTCCTCAATTTCTTTAGTCATATTTCACTGGACCTAACCCCTCTATTCCAAATGCCTAAGAACATCAAAATTGAATAGTAGAGGAAATACCTCCTATGTTATGTATCTGGTCTAGGCCTAAAAGAAAGTAAGTTAAATTTTTCTTGTGCAGTAAGATAACTATATAAATATGTATACATATATTGGATTTAATGTTTAACATGTATTGGACTACCTGCCAGCTACAGGAGGGAATGGGAAGGAGGGGAAAATTTGGAACAGAAGTTTCGCAAGGATCAATGTTTGAAAAATTACCCATACATATGTTTTGTAAATAAAAAGCTTTAATAAAAATTAAAAAAAAAAAAGATAAGTTATATTTTAGCTAAATTTTCTTTTTCATGGAATAAATTTAAAAATAAAGACAAAACTGTCCAGAAAAATATCATCAAATAAGTTGGGAAGAGTGGTGGCAATCAGTCAATTATTATTTCACTACCAATTTCTAAATACATTATTCAATTATTCAGTATGCAGTGGAGTTGCTCAAAGGAAGTAACATAGATATTATTCTTGTCCTCTAAGCCTCGCTCCCTGAACTTTTCTGTTAAGGCATTAAATTGATGATTATTCAAGTAGATTCATTATCAAAATAAAATATGGGCTCTGAGGAAATGAATGTTAGCAAAAAACTGACTAAAGGGAAGAAAAGAATACTTTTGGATCTTGCCTTCTGTCCAAAAAAGTAACAACACCAGAATTCTAACTATAATTTAAGAACTAAGGATATCCTAATTATTTACTTCACTGTTGCTGAGGAATGATTACTGCTAAGGCTTCTTAAAATGACAGGGAAAATTAGAAACTAAAAAAATATAAACATAAAACAAAAAAAAAACAAAAAAGTTAACCTGAGGTATGAACCTTTCCCTTGTAGAAAAAATCTGCTACTTTCTTAATGGCCTGAGGATTATAAACAATATTCAAGGGCCTGGTGCTGACATTCAGTCTCCTCTCAAAGTGGCTGTGTGTTGGATTCTTCTCATAGAGCATCTCAAAAACTGGAGCATCTGGATCAGTAGCTGGAAAGAGAAATAGATCTAATAAGAAAGAAAGTTGGTCAAAAGATGCTCTTCCCTTACTTAAAATAATACAGAGGTCAAATCTGGGGAAAATTCTGTAAATGAGACGAAATCTGCTAAATGATCTCTTCAGCTGTTTGGCATGATGACAACACTGTATTAGCAAAGGATTTTACGGTGATTTCTCTTGATTTCTACATGTAGCAACAAAAAGAAAACTGGTACCGTCTTTACCATTATTACAAGTGAAGAAAATAAGGCATTTTGCTCTTTTACTGGTTCCTAGATGAAGGACTTACCAAATGGCTACATACACAAAATTTGGGCTGAAATCACTTTGCATGACCAAATAATATCATTCGAAATAGAATGCATCATATTTTTCTATTTTTCTAATCTCTAAGCTAGAACAGAAAGAAAACATGCTAAGTTTAATCTGAACATATTTAATTTTTAAAAGGGCATATTTAATACAAAAAAAAAAAAAAATCTGTGATTCCAAAACACATAAAAACTTACCAGGCCCCTGATCACTTCTATCTGAAGATGTTTGGAGACCAAGAGACTGTGAGACACTGCCAACTTCTTTTTGCTATTTTACAACACAAAATACAGGAGAATGGGCAAGTTAGGCACAATATGTATTTTTCTTCAATTTCATGAAGAAGTACATGCCTTTAATGCAAGTCAAATGTATGCCCAATATAAAAAAACAAAAAATCATAGGTCATGTCCATGCTGCACTTAGAGATAAATTACTTGATACTATTTTTTTCTTATCCCATGGGTTTATGTTGTGTCCTTGATGAACCTTGAGTCCCTGCTAAATCAGAAGCTGTATACCCGACTTCTTATATAACCCTAGAACAGTACCCCCTTCTGTGCACAGCCATCATTTTGGCAGATTCTGAATAAAATATGAAAGGAGAATGGATTCTTCCAATGTTAGCACAGTGTAGCTATGAACAGAGAGGTAGCTAAACAATTTACTAACCTAACTCTGATCCAGTTAAAACCGCTTGGCCTGATAGGACCAAAAGCCACGAGATATTTCTATTTCTCCCTTGGCTTGAAAAGTTACATTTTTCTGTCAGATTTAGAAAGTATATCTAGAAAGCACTGAAAGACAGATCTTCAAATGCAGCAGAAGGGGTGCTTACACAATTCTTTTCCAAGTCAGAAAACACATCTTATTCCAACTAAAATCATTCAGAGTGACTTCAGGACAAGAGGGAAAAACATTCATCTCAATAGCACTTTTCCAACAAGTACCATTTCTAAACTTCTGACAATAAATTTAAATCAATCCATCTATCCCTAAGAGATGGTCAGATGGTAGAGTGAATAAAATTAGCATTTATTATCATCTGCCTGGAAAAAATTTCCACTTGTCTTAGAGATATGAAGGGATAAGAAGCAATAACCTGGCCACATGTCAAACTACACTGTGATACATACAGGGTTAGGGAAGACAAGAAGGGGAAACATCGTTCCTTCAGTCACCAGGTCTTGGAGAAACAATCCACCCAACCGAACCAAAAGTAAAGAAGAATTCCTCCGAGGCAGGGATTCTGCTAAGAGTTTCACATCTGAAAAAGACAAATGTGAGAGCTAATATTTTTCAAATTGAACATATCACTCAAACTTTCAAGTTTTAAATTCTACCAATTATTTATCTGCCATTTATAATATCTGCTACTTAAATTCTGCAGCTCAAACGCTCTCTGATTCTCAATAGATAATTGACTTATGGGTTCAAGATAAGGAAAGCCCTTCATTAGGAATCTTTTTTTTAATAGTATTTTATTTTTCCAAATACATGCAAAGATAGTTTTCAACATTCACCCCTGCAAAACCCTGTATTCCAAACTTTTCTTTAAGAGTCTTTTCAAATATAGATAGGATCCTGCCCTTAGACCAGACAACCAGGAGCCATAGCTAGGGCTTTGGGAAGCAGTGGATCCACCTTAATAAGTGGTCCTCTAGTAAAGGTCCAATAACCACCTATTGAAGCTACCTGTAGAGGCTCAGTGTGTGGTAGATAGGACTAGATGGCCCCTGAGGTCTTGTCCAACTCTAGGACTCTGTAATATGATTCTGTGAACCAGAATTCACTCTTGGTGACAGTAAGTAAAGATTCAACAAAGACATGTCTTAAAATTTCATATGCATATCTAAGCAGAATGCATAAGTACATGATTCATTCATACAATAAAAACTGTGTATCAGGCAATATGCTAAATGCTGGGGATACAAAAAGAGGTAAAAGACAGTCCCTGCCCTCAAAAGAGCTTACAGTCTAAGGATCACAGGATTTGGTGTTAGGAGAGCTCTATGGCAAGGCTTAATTCAGTCTTTCTCTTCAACTTACAGGTGAGGGAGCTTAGTCTACAAAGTAGGTGATCCATGGTCATACAGGTAATTAATTGACAGAGAGCAGGATGGCAGCCCAAGTCTTTTGATTCCAAGTCAAGTGCCCTCTATACTGTGCCAGTCTGTCTCACTTGCCTAACATAATTACTATATAAAGAAGCTTGGCAAAGAAGTCCACTAACAAACATTAGTTCACAAAAACTTCATGCCAGCCCAGTTCTTTTGTCCCTGAAAAGGCTAATATAGGAATACAGTTAACCAATTTGGCATTAGTTATTATTCAGCTTTCATAAACTCCAGCTGAACTTGAGCAAGTGGCCACTTTGGGACTGAAATGAAAAATTTTTAAGAGAAATAACAAAAATACAGCACTAGGATGATGGCTTTGATTTCTAAGCTGATCAAATATTTAAGAAGCAATTAAGTGTACAATGCCTAGAAAGATGAAAGTCAATGGGTAAATGTATCTCTCCCTTACCTGAAAATTCAAGCTGCATGAAAGCACTCTCATTCCCTGGAGAAGCTCCTTTCTCTTGATGTAATAATGTCACTGTCCCACGCTGTAGCTGCAAATTCAGTTTAGCAAAGACATGGTCTCGCTTTGTGAATGTGTTCATGCAAGAGGCATCTGCAGTTGGGTCAAAAAACTCTTCGGTGCCTGAAAAGTGGGAACAATAGAATCCTTCAGATGAAACATTTGAATGAACATGAATTCAGGCACTCCAAAGATACTTAGAGCAATACTACTTAACTACAACAGAAATAATGGCAGAAGAAGGCAGATAGACTCACAGGGAGTAGGTTGAGATCTCATTTTAAAAATTAGCTCTTTAGAACATAAAGAAATCCAGAAAGACTTATGAGATAATGCAAAAAAAAAAAAAAAAAAAAAAAAAAAGATGATGAAAGCTGAATTGCAACAGTTACAATTACAATACACATATAATGGCTTAAAGTTTTGCAAAGAATTTTGCACACACATCTCATTTGATCTCCTAATAACCCTCTGAAGTAACTACTCCAGACTATAATCACTCCCATTATATACTTGAAGATGAGGAAGCTAAGGCTCATAGAAGATAAGTGGTTTGCCCCCTCCTCACAAAGCTAGCTAAAAATATCAGAGGCAAGATTTTAATCCTGACTTCACATCCAATCCTCTAATTAGAAAGCCAAGCCAACCCTGGAAGAGTGCAATACACACTATTACCAGAGTAGAAGAAAAGTGAACAAAAATTAATGGACCAACAATCCTGATGGGGACTCTGAGAATAATGATAAAAAGCTATATTTTATACAATGAAATAAATTCATTTAAATCTAAGTAGTTACACTAAAATGTCTGGTTGTATTTGTATTCAATATTAAGTTTTTAACAAACCATTTAACTTAAACACAAAATAAAATACTGCACAGGCTGTGAGTAGAGCCAAGAAGAGTAGAAGAAGAGAGGAGAACCACTAGCCTTAGCCTTAAATCCCAAAAGATCTTCAAATTTGGCCAATAAAGAATTACTATGGTTCAACAACGAAAGTTAGTTTTTTTTTTTTTTTCCCTCCATAATTAGAATAGAAGAATTCAGCTTAAACTAAAGGGAAGAAAACAAGGAAATTATTTGTTAAATTAAAATGTGAATTTTTTGAGGAAAAAAGAAAATAATTTTTATAAGGACATTTAACATTTGATTATAAAACTAATGAGACAAGAAATTGATAGTCTGTTCAATTCTTTACTAATATTCATTTCTACCCCAGAGATTTAGGATTAACACTCAGCAGCCAGTTTAAAGTCTAAAATCTTTGATATTCCTCTTATCTATTTTCTTATAACAGTTGCTACTGTGGCTCTTTCTAACACTGCATAAATTCCAGTGGTTTAATATCTGGCCCTTTTTATCCAAGCAAACAATTTCCAAATACTTTTCTTTTAATCATATGAAAAATATCTAATGACATTTACAAAAATGAGACATCAACTCCATCACGGGGCTTCACTATTCTGATAAGCAGCTGTCTCTCCTGACTCACAATTTCAGGAAAATGCCAGCTACCATGCTTCTCTACTTCTCTACTCTCCATCAATCTCCTCCCAATCCTTGGCTAATGACCTTTTCCAGGTCTGGAACAATGACCAAATCAACTCTGTCACTAATCCTGAACAGGGTCAGTCAAGTTCCTTGACTTTTTCCACTCCCTGGCCCACTTTTTCCAGACTAAAGAGCTTCTCCCTGGCTCCCATTCCTCCATGTACTTTTCTCTTCCACTAGAATGTAAGTTCCTTAGGAAAAGGACTATCTTTGATTTTGTGTTTGTAGACCCAGCATTTACCAGAGTACTTAGCACATTTAGTAAGTACCTATTTTGTGTCATACACTGTGCTAAATCTCGAAGAATACAAAGAAAAGCAAAAGGCAGTCCCTGTTTTCAAGTTCACAGTTTAATGGGGAAGACAACATAAAAACTACATACAAACAAAATATAAATATTGTAAATTAAATAATAAATATTTATATAACAATAAATTAGAAATAATCAACAGAGGGAAATTATTAGCATTAAAAAGCACTGAGAAGGGTAGGATTTGAGCTGGGACTTGAAGGAAACAAGAAATCAAAGATGAAGAGAAAAAGATGCCAGGCATAGGGAACAGCCAAAGAAAATAAAATACTTGGAATTGGGAAGTCCATCGTTTTATGAGAGGAACATCAAGGAAGCCAATATTCCAGGATGAAAGAATGAGTGGGAGTGTAAGGTATAATAATACACTTAATAAATGCTTCTCCACTCTTTCATTCAATTTTTATTCATGGGACTAGTTATTTCACTTCATCTTAAACATGTATTTCCTAAAAGAATGGAAATGTAAAGTCCAGCTCCAAACATACCCAGGATATCTTCAGGATTCCACTGTTCTTGCTGTTCTGTGACGAGCCCCTCAATGGGTCTTCCTTCAGGAGTTTGCTGACCATACCAGCCTCCCCATCCAGGAAACCATGACTGAAGATACTGTAACATCCCACTGCCTCCACCAGCTTCTGCGTCTAGGGGGGATTCTCCAGGAGAATTGGATAAAGGTTCTCGCAGATTCTGTTCCAATCAGAAATGCAAGCAAATGTAAGCACCAAAGGGAAAAGTGAGAACTAGTCTACACTCTCAGAGCCCATGGCCACTGCCGATCCCTAAACAGAGACCTTGCAGGCCACAGGATTAGAGACTTTGAGGGATAACAAAAGAGCTTTCCAGGTATACAACAGTTTGAATAAGCTCTCAAGAGAAGAGTAAGTTCTTACCTCTGCCAGTTCTTCCTGTTTATGGAATCGGTCATGAACCAACTCATGTAAAATCTTGAGCTCTTCAAAGGTCTGTTCCTCTTCAATTCGACACATTTCCTCCTAATCCAGACAAATACCAATAGGTTTCATGGCCCAGTCAAATTGGATACCTTCTTAAACTACCTAAGTAAGTATGTTCATAATATTTCAATGAGAGACAACAAACCAGTGAGTCTCTCCTACATTTACTATCAGATTTGAGTGAATATTTCTCATATTTGTGATTCCACAGCTTTCCCAAACAAATTAGCTATGTTCCACTTTATCCTGAACTATATCTTGTGTAAGAGTCAGTGTGGCTTATTAACAGTGAGCAGACACAGGAACAAGGCCTGGGCTCCAGTGTTGCCTCTGATACAGACCAACTGTGTGATCTCTGGGCAGATCAACTAAAACCTTCAAGGTCTCAAGCAACATCCAGTTACGGAAAAACTACTCCTCCATATTACCAGGGGAAATCTGCACACTGAGAGCTCCCTATACCAGGGATGCTACAGGTCCAGATCAAAAATAAAACAAAATTAAATAAACAATGATAATAATGAGGGTAATAATAATAATGATACATGTAGAAATTATGTAAAGTACATAATGATCAAAGAGTAGCATTTTTACTTTTTTTTTTCCTTTGCTGAGGCAATTGGGGTTAAGTGCCTTGCCCAGGGTCATACAGCTAGGAGTGTCAAGTATCTGAGGCCAGACAATGGTCCTTCTGACTTCAAGGCTGGTGCTCTATCCACTGCACCATCTAGTTGCTCCAAGAGTAGCATTTTTAAAAGAAAAATTAAGAACATAATCTATATGCAAATAACAACTAAGGAAAAATAAAAGTAAATGGGATGACTAGATGAGCAGAAACACCTGGAGACTCAGAAAGCATGTCTGATAAGTTATAACATCTTTAACACTGAAATTCATTATGTCAAACACTAATAGCTGTAATTTAATTGTAAAATAGCTACAAGTTTAATTAGTTGTATTAATGTTTCATTTGAAGTCTGTTAATATTATTTTTAAAAAGGATTTGAGTATGAACACATCATTAAAAAACATTTGTGCCTCTAAAAGTAGGCTTATTTCCCACTAATAATTCATACTGCAAATTTGTTAAGATAGATTCTTTGTAGTTTGAATCATGCAAAATTGTCTTGTGATAGATGCATGACAAATACATAGATGGAAAACAAAGAACGCACACACCCTGGCGCTTAACATTCCCAATGGTTTTTTACAGCTCTCGTTTTAGGGTCTTCTACAATTACAGAAAGGGAAATTATATTTTGTTCATTTACTGTGGCCATTATAAATTAGCTGTTCCTCTCCTACTACCCTCCATAGCTACACCTTAAGAATATAACATAAAGCAAAACTACATTTAGTTTCTTCCCATCACTTCTTAAATTAGGTTTCAAATGTCAATGGCCCTGATATTAAAGAAATTTTCAAGAATTAATGAACCACAATAATGAATAGAACCAGCTATGCCCAGTGAAAAAACTCTGGAAAATGAATGTGAACCACTACATAGCATTTCAAATCCCTGTTTTTGTCCACTTGCATTTTTGATTTCCTTCCTAGGTTAATTGTACACTATTTCAAAGTCTGATTCTTCTTATGCACAAAATAACTGTATGGATATGTATACATATATTGTATTTAACATATACTTTAACATATTTAACATGTATTGGTCTACCTGGCATCTGGGGGAGGGGGTGGAGGGAAGGAAGGGAAAAATTGGAACAAAAGGTTTTGCCATTGTCAGTGCTGAAAAATTACCCATGCATATCTTGTAAACAAAAACTATAATAAAAAAATAATAAAAAGCAAAAAAAAAAAAAAAAAAAGAAAGAAAGAAAAGAATTAATGAACCACAAGTCTGCAAAAAAGTCTACGAACACTAGTATGAAATATGGGAATGGTTTTCAAGTTATAAAAATCCTATCTTAACAGCCCTATTAAAGGAAAAAAAGAACATCTCTTGATTGGAATAGTCTGATGTCTTTTTAATACTTTGTGTTAATGAAATGCTTTATTAAGAAACATCATCTAAACCAAAATAATAAAAAAAAAAATTCAGTAGCTTACACACACACACACACACACACACACACACACACACACACTAACAAAATCACAGCAAAAAAAGAAACAAAACTCGGCCACTGAAAGTCCTTCCAGCTTCCCTTGAACATGACCTGATGACAGAGATGGAGCAAGAGATTCCTGCCATGGTCCCAAGAGCCGCAGCTCTGTTTTCCTCAGATCCTTTTACAGCTACCCACAGTGAGCCTGGGGACTGGCTAGCACACAGCAGGTGTTCAATGACTAAAGATCTCCTTGTGTGGCCAAGTGAAGCTCTGAGCAACTAAGGGATACAGTGGACAGGGAGCTGGACCCAGAGGCAGGAAGACCTGAGTGGGATTTCTGCCTCAGGAGCTTCCTAAGTCACCCTGGCTAGGCCACTTCATCAGTGTCTCACCTTCCTCGACCAAAAAATGGAGATAAATAATATCGTTCAACTCAGAGGACCGCTGAGAGGATCAAGTAAAATAATATGTCAAGTGCTTCACTGACTTTAAAGCACTATATAAATGCCAATTACCACTGTCATCATTGTGTTATTAATAACAGTAAAGCAGTTCCCAGACCCAGTCATCCTCTTCCTTCAGAATGAATGGGATTCAGGAAGATGTAGACCAAAGTTCCCATTACTTGGTCCTGGGACAGCATTAGAGAATAAAGAAGGGGTCCTCAGGAATACAGGCAAGATTTAAAATGTGGAAAGATAAGGGACCACTAATGCCCCACACTTCCAGAGAGCAGAGGGAGATAGATGGGGGTGGCCCACAGCCACCTTTGGGCCTCCCCCAGCCCTAATGTGAGGGGCTCCAGCCTCCCAATTATAAAACATCCCAAAGCAGGAAGTCCAGGACATTTGCTCCTCCCAAAGTAAGAACAACTCTGTTTGGTCATATAATGAGAAAAGGCCTAGCAAACAGTAAGAAATGCAGACTGAAAAGCCATGTAACATTTATGTTAGTGTTCTTGTGCTCTCTGACAACTAAAGACTAGCAACACAAGGCACCATCTCTGTGATGTCTCCACTGCCACCTCATTCAAAGTCAACTTATCAGTCAGTTCCCATGTTCTCACCTCCTCATCTGCAGATAGCAAGGCTCCTTTTAACTTATTGAAATACTTATCGGTGTATGAGACAGCATCACGGGCCCTATGCAATGCGAAGTCCCAAGTGCATCGTTTCCTCTGCTCTCTGATCTCAGACAAATTAGCATTCAAAGCAAAGTACCACCACTCCTGGCAACTGAAATATTTTACAATAATAAATTACATTATAAACAAAGAAAAAGCAATTAATTCAGCTGATCGCTTGGAATTTTTTTTCTCTTTATTCCAGGCTTCTACCAGGGAAATTACAGGGTCACATCCCCTTGCTATCCCTGAGTTTGTGCTCCCAGAACATTCAATTTAATACTAGCTTAAGCTAGTTCTAGCCAGAAAGTTCAATCACTACCAAACTTATATTGGATTTCCCAAAACAAAAATGAATGATTTCTTATTTTCCTTGTCATTGTTTCTCTCCAATAACATAAAAGGATAACTATAGGGTAAAATCTTTTTTATGGTGATTTTCAAGAAATTTATTACTAAAGATCTACTTCTTAGGAAGTAAATGCAAATACACAGAATCCAGAAATTATAGGGGGAAAACTTATTACTAGGAAACACTTAAAAGCACTTTACCATGGCAGTTAAAAAGTTGGATGTATTCCAAATTATCAACCAAAATCATCTAGGTAAAAGTCTAGAAGGAAAAAGCTTAACAAAGAAAGAACATACGACTGGACCAAATTCCAACAAGAATAATCTTCAACTTAAATTAGGCTGACTGAATCTCACCAATTCTTAGGACACACTCAAAGAAAGAACCCCAAAACTACATCAATGGACAATAAAAGAGGAATGCCCCTCTAAGAACACGATATATTTACTAGGCTCTTCTGTTCCATGAACATGTGTTTAAATAAAAGGATTCATGGCCTACTTCTGAACCCTCTATATTTATGGTCAAGGGAAATTCAACAGATCAACTTTATAAAATCTATTTTTTAGACAATTAAAAATGTAAACATGCTTACTTCTCTGATATTGCTACTTTGGGTTTCCACTTTCGAAACTTCAGCTGCCTCTCCTTTCGCTCCAGCTCCTTAAGGAACTCCATAATTTGCCGATACTGCAGCTATTCATAAGAAATTAAGGAAAACCAAGTTAAAAGCAATTCCTTTCTTCTCACTGATCAAGACAGCTGTTAGTCTTAGAAGAGCAATGCACAACAGCTAATTAATTCCAAGTTAAGTATTATGTCATCACATTTGCTCAATATTCTGAGCAAAGTAGAGGAATGCATGCACGTGCGTGCACGTGTGTGTGTGTGTGTGTGGTATGTACGTCAGTGTGGTGTGTGTGCGTGTCTCAGTTATGTATGTGGTGTGTGTGTGTGTGTGTGCATGTGCATGTGCATGTGTATGTGTATGGACTTTAGGTTCTCTAGCATAGCTGCCCCACATACAAAAACATACTGAGTGAACAACTGTGAGAGGGGAGACCAAGCCCTCAAACAACCACATACATACTCTCCACCCCAGAAATGAGAGGTGTCAACACTTGCTGGATTCCCATTCTGCACCCCACATATCTGATAGGGAAAAGAAAGGCTCCCTACCTGAGAGAGTTTCAAGGGGATTGTCTCTAGGTGGATGTCACATTCAATACGAGGAGTGTGCCGGGATCTCAGAGGTTCCTTGGAACAATTTCTTTTCAAAAGGGCAGATGCACATACCGGCTCTAGAATGTAGTGGTGATCACGGCTTTCCATGCTTTTGTCCATTGCTTCCTGGCGGTCATAAGCAAATTGATTGTTTAAAAATTGCTTTTTAATGGACATCTTTGTTGGGTTTTGCTGCTGTCTTTTTATATATACATATATATATAAAATTTTGGTCAACAAGTATTTAAAATAAGTTAAACTAAAGTTAAATATATTTCAACAGCCTTTTCTGGTTCAGGGTTACATTTGGGAAAGAGCAATTTAGGGTACACCTGAATACAAATAATAATGAGCTAATGTATAAGGAAGTTCTACTGAAGTACATGTCAATATTATGACAATAGATAGCAAAAAAAAAAAAAAAACTCTGCAAAACAGCATGAGGGCAAAAATATTTCTGAGACCACTGAAGTGTGTCTAATTTGCTTAGATTTCATCACAAACTACATTACTTCAGGCTGCAATTGCTTTACCATGACATTGCTATACTATACTTATCCTTTATCCTTTATATATTTAAAACATCTTTTATAATTGCTTTTCCTTAGTTTTTAAAATAGGGTTTTCTTAGATTTTTTTGTATTCTGGACCCCTCTGGAATTCTGATAAAGACTTTATGGATCCCTTCTCAGAAGGATGCTTTTAAGCTCATAAAATAAAATAAAGGATTACAAAGGCAACCAAATGTATTGAAATAGTTATCAAAATTATTTAAGTTGACAGACACCAAGTCAAGAATTCTTGCATTAAATTCAAGCCAATTAAATCGTTCCTTTAGGGATGACTGAGCATGGGCAAACACTTGCTGCATCTATTTAGAATCCTGGCAAAAAACCTAAAGGCCAGTGATTCTCCAGCACTATCCTTTGCCACTCTGAGGAGCCAAATCCCTCCAAAAGCCACCTACCTGTAACTCCACTTGAGGTAAATCCCCCAACAAAGTGCAATCCACATCCCAATAGATACTGAATTCGGCCACATCTAACTCTTTTTTCCTCATTAATTTCTGTACCTAAAGTAGAAGAGAGAGAGAAGTGGCAGGATTCACTGGATCCTTCCTTCCTTTGCCAAAGCACGGTTAGAACATACCAACAAGCAAAACGAGTCAGACACACACACCACACAAACAAGAATAGGTCTCATACCCACAATGATAATGAAAGTTCATATTTACATATTGATTAGAAGTTTGCATTACATTAACTCAGCTGAGTCTCACAACTATTTGTGAGTATTATTATTATTATCTTCATTCAGATGATGAAACCAACAGATATTGTCCAGGATCACTCAGTTAATAAGACCAAGTGGGTGGGATTTCAATTCACATGTGCTTGATTCCAAGCACAATACTTTTTTCCATCCTGCTCTGATGTGTTTCACACAAAGAATAACCAGTTCTTTGGCCCATTCATTGCTTGCTACCTTTCTGGTCTTAGTCTTTTATACTTACAGGCTCATTCACAGCATTTTGCATAGACACATTCTTTATGCAGATGCCAAATGCAAAAGGGCGGGAAGGATTGGTCATGTCATCTTCAAATCGCAAATGGACATCCTGAATTTTTAACTACGGGGAAAAAAGAAGAAAGGGACTTAAAATACTAATTGCTAGTAAACTGCTAGGTAACTAGTGTTTGGAGTACTTTAAAAAAAACCGCATTAATTTTCACACTTATCAAATAAACCCATTATGCTCAGAATGTTATGACATTCATAATCAAATCATGAAATCTGGCATACTTGATACTTCCTTTGGATTAGTGTGAGAAGAAGGAAAGAACATTCTCCTTCTGTAATTTATTTTGCTCTTTTTAAATTCTCTGGATACGTATGCCATGATACAGTAATTCATGGCACACTGTCACCTGGTCTTCCCTCTCTTGTTCTGCCTGTTGCTACAGGCTACCTAGAACAAACAACATCAATAGGACCTGTCAAGTTTCTCCTATCTCTCTTCTCTTTTGTTACACATTATGCTTAAAATGCAAAGTCTTTTTTTTTTCCAGATTTGATTCCTTATGGTAAGGACAGAAGAGCTAAAAGTCAAAATACACCCTATTCCAAAACATCAATATAAAAAAAATCAATAGTATCTAAAATTACAACTTCCTGAAAAAGAATTTAGCACCATGATTTCAAATGTTCCCTTCCACTCAATACAGTTACAAACAGAATAGTTTCTGCCTATTCCTGTGTCATCTGTGTACACAGTTTAAAAAAAAATCTAAACACCTTAAGCATAGTTAATCCTCATAACAATCATTTAAATTAGCACAGAATCTCCCAAAATAGGAAAAGTATCTAAAGAAATCAGGCTGAAGGCAAATCAGAACATCAATAAAAATAAATCTTCCTGAAAACAGTAAAATTGTCATTTTTCAGATTATTACTGTGCCTTGCCATTAGTTGGAATTGTTTAGGAGGGAAACATGTTTAATAACTTAGTTGATTTTTCATAATGCAAAATTACACTTAGAATCTATATAGAGATTTAATTACACTATACATGGAAATATATACATTGGCTCATAGGATTTAGAGGTGAACGTGGCACTAAGAGATCTTTTAGTCCAATCACTTCATTGCATATTTGAGGAAACAGAAGACCAGGAAAGTTAAATCAATCAACTCTGAAATAATGGAAATGAAAAATAATCAGAAAAACAAAAAACAACAAAATACTAGGTTCACACTGACCACAACTACAATAGGGGGAAAATATGTCCATATAGTCAAGAGGAAAGAGTATTTGGAATAATCAAGTTTCATTTTAATATTCATTAAGTCTTTCTTAAATTGCAGTTACTTTCATTAGATTTATCAAATAACAACTATCATAAATGTTATAAAATCCAAAGATTAAAGCTAGAAGGAAACTCAGAGGTCATCAGTAAAATGTAATCTCCTTAAGAATATTTTTGTCTTTGGAACCCATTTGCAAGGCAGCCAGGTGGAAGAATGGATAAAGCCCCAGACCTGGGGTCAGAAAGACCCAAGTAAAATCCCACCTAGACACCTCCTAACTGTATGACCCTGGGCACATCCTGTTTGCTTCAGTTTCCTCATCTGTCAAATGAGCCAGAGAAAAGAAGGAAAAATCACTCCATTACCTTTGCTAAGAAAATCCCAAAGGAGCCACAAAGAGCCAAACAGGACTGAAAAAAAAAAACTGAACAAGTCCATTTGCTAGAATGCAACAGGCATTTAAGAATTTCATCTGTTCCCTTCCCTCTCCTTCATTTTACAAATGAAGAAACTGAGGTTCAGTGAAGTTCGATTCTCAGCACAAGGCACTATAGCAAGGGGAGGGCTGGGATCTTAATTCAGGCCCTCTGAGTCCAACTCCCAAAACCCCTTCCATGGTTGTCCTGCCCCTCACCCAAACCGAGCAGCAAGTAAAAGAGGCTGGAATGGAATGCAGGGCCTTGCTCCCGAGGCAGGGAAGGTTTCCTCAGGCTCCAGGGGGAGAAGCTGACTTTCTGGTTTCATCCTAGGCACAGTCTGAAAACAGAGAAGCCTGGCCGACATTCTCCAGCAGCCAAATCCCTTTAAAACCCCAGCTGTGAGGAAAAAGCCCTCTCCCTTCCCAATAGCAGTACTCACCTCGATATTCTCCACAATCCTGGTGACCACGGAGGCCGTGACAGAGTACCAGTAAGACTCTCCTTTCTGCTGACGCTCATTCTGAAAGAGAGAGAGAGAGGGCATTAGTGGCGTCAGCCATGGACATTCATTTAGCCAAGGTTCTCAGGACCTGCCTTACTTTCCACTTTTCTTCCAGGGCTTGAAGCAATGCTCTCTTACGCTCCCTCTCCAACAGCTTCTCCTTTTCATCATTGAAATCTTGTGGTTTCTCAGGGGCACCGATTAAATGAAGCTTGGAAATGGAGATCACCCAAGGGTCCACGTGAGGGCGGTAAAAGGGAATCTGAAGAGTTATCTTCCCAATAACACCTACAAGAGATAGAAAAGGACTATTTAAAGCCTGTTTAAAAAAAAAAAAAAAAGGCCTGTTTTAAAGCAAAATAATATCCAAAATGTTTAAGGAATAGGAAGAAGAAAAAAATCAGAAGACACAATATTTGAAGGCCAAAAAAAAATTTTTTTTTAAAGTTCAGGTGAACTTCCATTCCATAGAATGCAATATCTTCTATAAAAAGATGTCTTATAATGAGTTATCCATATAAGCATCAGTTCCCTACTAGACATACATTAAGCTCCAAGAACAAAGCTCATGTAGAGCAGAAAGGGCCTATAAATCTAAATGAAGAGCCCTAAACTATATACAAGGAACCTTGCTGGCCACATGCTGACTTAGAAAACCATATATTGTCATTATCTATGTTTTGTTGTATTATTTATTTTGCTAAATATTTCCCAACTACATTTTAATCTGGTTGGAACTGAATTCAGAGCTCTTAAATGACTCAAAATCACAAACCTCAGTTCCCCTTATTCAGGAGGAGACATGGTAGAGCCTGAGGTCAGCATCCCTCCCCATACCCCTACCCCAGCACTTCCTCTGCCAATCTAAATTTACATTTTCTATTTTGTTATAATATTATATTACATTTTGTATAACATGGTATTACATTTTTTTCTCTCAAACCTATTCCTATTCCAATACTTGAGTTATAGGGACAGATTTCAGGATACATTATTTAATTCTCTCAAAGTCACAAGTGTGACAAAAGAAAAACTTAAATATTGTAATTGCATGCTTTCTTCAATTAAAGACTGCAAACTTCATATGACCTAAACCATAATGTATTTTTCACAAAGCCTAGCATCAAGTTAAAGAAATGTTTCGTGATTGATATATCTTAAAGAGTTACTAATATAGAATGGGATTTTCCTTAAATTTGGCCTTGTTTTATTAATTGTCTTATTTTTTTGTTTGTTTAGCTGATGCAACTGGGATTAAGTGACTTGCCCAGGGTCACACAACTAGGAAGGGTTAAGTGTCTGAGGCCAGATTTGAACTCAGGTCCTCCTGACTTCAGGACTGGTGCTCTATCTACTACACCACCTAGCTGCCCCAACTGTCTTATTTTTAAAGCTACCATTCATTTGGTTACCCAACACTGCAGTCAAAAAATAATTAATTAATTAATTAAAAGGCTCATTTTGTTTTAATTCAATAGTTTGACCCCACCACCAAAATATAAATAAATAAATGGGCCCTGTTGTTTTTGTTTTACATATTTTGTGGTGTCCACATCTTTCCCTATAGAATGGATTTTTGCTTTGTATATCAGCACTTAGCATGACGCCTGGTTCACAGAAAGTATTTTAAAAAGGCTTTTATGTGTGATCAGGCAAGAAATCCAAAAGTAAAGATGAGAATGGAAGTTGACAGTGGAGATGCAAGGACAGAGAAACAAGTAGGGATGCTGATCTAAGGCTTTATCATGTCTCTTCTAGACCAAGGGGAACTTGAGAAGAGTCTAGACCCTTGAAGACATAAAGAGACTCTGATAAAGACCAGGTTAACCCTTTCCTGCTAGCCAAACTTACCTGCTTGCCAAACTTACCTGCTTTTACTTCAAATGGCAATTCCAGTTCTTTTAAAGCATCTTTCTTTAGGGGTAGATTTTCTAATTCAACTGCACCTATTTAAAAAAAAATTAAATGAGCACAACATAATTACTTCATTCCAAATTGTATTCCAAACAGTTGAAGTAAAGAACTAGGAAATGGAAAGGAACAATGAAAAGTAATGTGTAATCAAAAGCACAAGAAAGGGAAAACTCATAATTGAAATGCCCTTTGTAAATTACTTTCACCTTGTGGGAAAGGTTATTAAAGACTCCCCATTTCCAGTTCCTCTACCCCACTGGCTGGTCAGATTACCACATGTCTCTCCTCACTCCAGTCCTAGTTGATCATCCTCCACTCAGCTATCCTTCCTAAGGCACAGCTCTTGACTCTGTCACTCCCTACTCAGTAACTCAGTGTTCCATTTTACCTCCAGAATCAAAGAAAAAGTCTTCAATTAGTGTTCAAAGCCCTTCATAAGCGGGCTCCCCTCACCTTTTGAGTCTCCTTATTCTGTACACCCTCTATCATGTATTCTATCAAGTGACCTGGTTCCCCATGGGGTTCCTTGAGGTTTCTCAAACAAGACATTTTATCTTCTAACTCCAGGCATTCTCTCTGGTAACTGTCCCTCAAGCTTGCAATGTTTTCTCTCTTCACCTTCACCTTCTGGCTTCTTTGGCATCCTTCAAGTACTATAACCTTGTAGAGGCCTTTTTTGAGCGCTCTTAATTCTAGTTCCTCCTCTCTGGTGATCATTTCCAACCTATACTGTAAATAGCTTGTTTGTATAACTACTTGCTTGCTATCTGTCCCATTAGATCGAGATTTGGAGAATAAGGACTGTCTTTTACCTTTCATTATACTCTCAGTGTTTAACGACGTCTGGCATACAATAAGTACGTAATGTTTGTCAAATGACTCATAAAGCCTCATCTTGAGAGGAAATCACCTTTATAAAAAATTATTTTAATTGTTTTTATTTTTAAAATTCTAAATGCCAAAGAAATCACAGATCTATGAGCAATTTATAGAGTTGTATTTCCATCTAGGGACAAGGACTTGGAGAAAGGTCACATCAGCTAACCAGGTTAGTTGTACAAAACAAGATAGTGAGCCACTGAACTTATAAACTGATAAAAATCACTCAAAAACAAAAAGTAGGCTAAAAGTATCTGCAAGCACTGTGTGTTTGTGCTTGTGTGCTTAATGAGTTAATTAATATTAATTTCTCCCCAAAAGAGGAGCTTTCCATCATTTTTGAACATGAATTGTATGATGAGGGAAAGGTAACATGTCAAAAGGAGAAACATGCAATGGGAGGACCAAGAAATCTGTTAATTCTGTCATTGCTAGTCAACTGGAAGGAAAGATGGGGGAGCAGGGAGGTTGAGGGGGAGGGAAGATCCTGAACTTCAAGAAAGGAAATAAAAAGGCTCATTCCTGCATTTCTAAGTATGGATCCATCCAGTAATTGCCCCTGGTGGATAGCCTGTTTCTAGCAGGAACTATAAATAAACCAACTTACTTCAGTCTTTTTTATCTTTGCAGCATTTTTATAAGGTCCAGTGCTTATCTCTATCCTCACTTACTTCAAGTAGACTGCCAAACACATTCACAAAGCCCCATGTGTAGCGTTTTCCTGTAATCTAAAAATTCCCCATCTATGAATAGCACAAAATCTATGTAATAGAACTGAAGTGAATTTAGAAACTGGTTCTTTCCAAAATTTTAGTTATCTCCTGTCTCTCTCTTCCATTCGTAAAGTCAATTAAAAACCCATATAACTATTCACTGACTATAAAAAAAAAAATTGCAAATAACAGCATTTGAGTTTTTGTATATGGTTGCACAGAGGTCAACTTTTAACAATACTTATCAAATCGATTTGTATGTGGAATAAGAAAAGGAATATGAGATCAGAGTAAAAGAGAATGGTGACAAGGAGAGCCAAAGCAAAAGTAAAGTTGCATTTTAAAATTAAATTCACAGAAAGAGGGTCAATAAAAATCCATTACAAATGAAACAGCTAGTCAAATAAATTGGGACATTAAGGTAACTGATTGGCCCATCCTGGATGGTCTATAATTAACTATAAAAAGAAAATCATTCTCAATTATAATACAGTAAGAGCAGTAGATTTAGTTATATGCAAACTTATTCGAATTCTATTCAGTACAGCTCTATCATCTGTACTTCCTACCCATTCCAAACCATTTTATTTTTAACCATCTGCTAAATGTGGCTATCTACACATTTCCAATTCCCTTCTGATAATTTTATCTTAACTGAAAGTAGAATGTCTTGTAAATGAAGCAAGCATGACAATAATGATAGTTAATATTTATAAAATAACTACTACAATCCCACAAAAAAAAAAAAAAAAAGAATCACAAAATGTCAGAGTTCGAAGAAACCAAAGAGGCAAGCTATTCTAATCAATAATCAGTCAAAAACTTAAGTTAAATTATGTGCCAAACACTGTGTTAGGAAATATGATTACAAAGAAAAAAGTAAAACACGCCTGGCCCTCAAGGAATTTACATTCTAATAGAGGAGGCAAGAGGTATAATTATAAGTAAATGCAAAAACTTATCTAAAACAGAAAAAAGAAAAACTTGGAGAGAAAGGCACTAGTAACAGAAGGAAACCAGAAAGTCCTTTGGTGGTGTTTGAACTGTCTTGAAATAAAACAAGGGAGAGGATTCTGAAAAGATAGCAAGAGTAGGTCAGAAAATTCCAAGCTCTCCAGATTTCCCCCACAAGAGCAACACAACAGTACCTCAGAACAAACATAGAGCAATAAAAATAAATAAGAGTTGGGGCAGAGCAGAGGTCCTCCTTGGATAACTGGAGAGCACAAGAACGGTATCAGGACAGAACAGTGATGTAGCCCATGGGAAGTGTAAACAATTCCAGGCTAGCTCCCCTCAAACAGCAAGTGTAAAATCCAGGGGCTAGCTGGACTGGGAGGTAGCCTTGACCCCAGCCCCAGGGATTTCTATCTCCCAAACAGTGGGGGTCTAACTCCCCAGTGTTAGGGAGAAGGGAGGGAAGACTGAAGGAATCTCTGAGGATTAAGGATGCCAGGCCCAGCTATGCTGCCAAGTCTAGGGCCAGGTCAATAAAGAGCGGGACATGTCTCCAGAGTGCAGAAACAGTGAGGCAGGGCACTGCTGGCAGTGGGCACGTAGAAGGATGGAGTTCTTGGCTGTGCTCCAGACCGAAGGAGAGAACTAAGGGAGGACCAGTGGCCAGGAGGCCCCATCCTTTACACCCCAGGACTAGAGGTGATTACACTAACAACAGAGAAAGAACACAACCACAGAAAGGGACTGTGAGAAAAGCAAAGATCGGGGGTTATCTTCAGAGAAGGACATGAAGCTTTTGCTGCTCCCACCCCAAAGAGGAACAGCAAATGGTCACCTGCCCAAAAAGAATTCATGGAAATCAAAAAAGACTTTAAAAATCAAACGAGAGAGATTGAAGAAAAAAAAAAAAAGAATAATCTAAGAAAAACAAAATTATGGGGGAAAAAGTCAACCAATTGCAAAAGGAGACCTGTAATCCTAAGAAAATGACTCCTTAAAAATGAGAACTGAGCAAGAGAAAGTCAACGAAGTTATAAGATACCAAAAAATAATGAAATATAAAGAGTGAAGAAAAATAAGAGAATGTGACATCTCATAAGAAAAAAAAAATTGATCTAGAGAACAGATCAAGAAAAGAAAATATAAGAATGACTGGAAGCTATGATTAAAAAAAAAATAAGACTTCTGATATAACAATATAACAAATAATTAAAGAAAATTGTCCTGAAGTGTTAGAATAAAAGAAAAAAGTACAAATAGAGAAAATCCACGGATTGCCCCCTGAAAGATCTGATGAGGAAAATCAACAAGAACATTATAGCCAAATTCTGAAGCCCCCATATCAAGGAGAAAATATTACAAGCCAACAAGAAAAAAATTCAAATATGACAGAGCCACAATTAGAATCACACAAAACCTACCAGTGGCCACATTAAAAGACCACAGGTCTTAGTACATTGTATATTAAAGAGAAAAAAAAAAAAAAAAAAAAAAACTGGAGATGCAGCCAAAAATATCATACTCAGCAAAATTAAGCATTATCCTGAACGAAAAAAAAAATGGACATTCAATGAGCTGTCAGACTTTCAAGATTTTGTTGCAAAAAGGTCTAAACTTAATAGAAAACTTGACATACAAAATAGAGGAGAAATATAAGATAAACTTCAAGATTCAGTAAGGACAAACTGTTCATTTTTTATATATGGAACTGTAAACTACATGTATAAAACTATCACTAGTAATTGGGTGATTCAAAAGAAAAAGTGGCGTAGAACTGAGTATGACATGAAACTGTGTAAGAAAAGGTAAAAAGAATAATCTTATATAAATGAGGTTCAAGAGAAATAAATGACACAGAGGAATTAGATGGGGAAGAAGGCAAACAGTTCTGGAATCCTATTCTTACAAGGAATGGATTAAAGAGGGAACAATAATACATATATGTATATATGGATGGATGGAATAAGTCTTATAAATTCGGAAAGAAATAAGAGGCTAATGGAATAGGGAGAGGAGAAAGAATAAGGGAGAGATTTTTAGAGGGGAAACTTCACATCAGAACTGGATTAAAGAGAGAACAAAATATACATTTATAAGGGAATAAAAGGCTTCTAAATTTATGAATAGATGGTGAGGAAATAGGATAGAGGGTTTTAGAAGGATATATATATTAAGAGGAATGAAATAAAGAAGGAACAACATATATATTTGGGAGATTATAAAAGCTTTCCAAATTCAGAGAGAAACAAATGGGCAAAGAGAAACAAGTAAAGGGAGGTAATAAAAGAGGGGATCCTTGGAGGGGTGGTAGGTTTAGTAAGAGGGGGGGAAAGGCAGCATATAGAGGTAAAGCAGAGGAGTTAGGAGAGATAGAAAATAAGAGACACAAACATAGAATAAATATCAGGAATACACTGTATTATGTTAAAAAAAAAAAAAAAAAAAAAGCAAGGGTAGTCATGATCTCTGACAAAGTTAAAGCTAAAATAGATTTAACCAAAAGAGAAAAATAGGAAAACTCTATGTCAGCAATGGTAATACTGTTTTAGACTATTTAAAATAAGAAGACAGTAAAAGATTGGATAGAAAAATATAGAAAAACAGTCTGAGGAAGGAAGATGTTATCTGCCTTTAGAGAAACATAGGACAAACATTAGTACATAGATGCATATGAATGAAAATGTGCTCTATATATCCAATTATCAATATTTATGCATATATGTGTATATATACACATATATGCATATTGATAATTTTTATTATTTATAATTATTGATAAATATGTGTATGCGTGTGTATGTACATACACATATATTCACATGTGTGTATTTATGTACCTGTTTCTACGTACATATACGTGTGTGTGTGTGTGTGTGTGTGTGTGTGTACACACTTGATGTAGCCTTTCTGGGGCATAGGGAGAAAAGGAACAGGGAAAAAAAGGATGAAGTACACAGCAAAGAACAAAAGAAAATCTACAAAGAAGCAAAGAAAAGAAGGACGGTTCTGAACATAATGTCCAGTACTTCTTATATATGCTTTCTTGAAAAGGAAATTCATTGCTTTATATTTTGAATCCCTCATATGTTCTATTATGTATATAGAATTTTTTTTCTTTTCCTATTTTCTATTTAAGCTTAAAAGAAATAAATAAGAAAATTAGTTTGGCTGGATTCGTGTCAGAACTTAAAAAAAGAAAAAAGAAAAACAGGGATTCAAAAAAAAATGAAGCTGTGGGTAAAATACATTTCATGTACAGAGAAGAACCATTGCAAAGGTGAGAGATAGAAGATGAAGTGTCATGTGCAACACAATGGGAGGACAAGGTCAGTATGGCCAGGCCACAGAACTCACAGAGCAAGGCAATGTTTAAAAAACCTGGAGAGATATGAGGAACTAGCTTGGGAAGCTAGCCAAAGAGTTTATATTTGATCCTGGAAATGACAGCAAGTCACTGAAGATTACGGAGTAAGGAGGTGACACGGTAGACATGTGTTTCAGAAGTGGGGACAGACAGGAGCCAAAGAGACCAATCAGCAGACCACCAAAGAGATGTAGACCTCAACTGGGTGGCAGCAGTGTCAAAAAGATGTGAGATGCTGTGGAAACGGAAAAGCCAAGATGGGGCAACTGACTAAATGTGAGGAAGTAAGGAATTAAGGATGACATGAGACCAACAGAAAAGTCTAAAGAGGGGCTGAGTTGGGAGGGAAAAAGAGTGAGCTCAGTTCTAAACAAGCTGAGTCTGACATCGAAATCAAACGTCCCATAGGCAGTTAATGGAGGAAGGCATGCAAGAGAGTAACTCGAACTGCCTTTCCACAGATGTGAGAATCATCTGATTGGAGACAATATAATTCAACCCTTGGGAGCCAATTCAGTCACTTGCAGTAAAGTGGGCCCAGCAAAGAAACTTGGGGGCGTCCCATAGTAGGGGGTATGAATGACAAAGATAAGACCCAGAAGGTTGAGAAGAAGAGCCAGACAGGAAGCAGAGAATCCAGAAAGGCAGCATCAGGAAAACTCAGGAAGAGAGATTATCCACAAAGAGAGAATGGCCAACAGTGTCAAAAGGTACAGCAAGAGTAAAAAAAAAAAAGGGCTGAAGGTTGAGAAAAGGCCATTAGATCTATGGGTAACTTTGGAGAAGAAAATTTCAGTTGAGTGACAAGACGAAACCAGGCTGGCAAAGGTTTGTAGAAGATATCTTGTGAGAAGAGAGGAAATGGAAAAAATGAGTGTGGACAATTTTTTCAAAAAGTCTGGCACAGAAATTGAGGAAATAAGTCATTATGTTAGGACTAGTGAAAGTTTTTAAGGATAAAAGATGGGAAATTGTTTAGACTGCAGGGAAAAAATCAGTAGCTAGGGAGAAAATGAAAAAGAGAAAAAGGAAAAGAAGATGGGAAGGTGTTATGGGCCAGAACTCTGTACTTGCAACAAGGATTCTTATAAGGTGCAGAGTTTTGGCCCATAACAGGAAGGGATGGAATAAGAGGCATTTGTATAGGGGATAGCCTTGGTGAGAAGAAAGGCCTCTTTCTTATCAGAGACAGAATAGGAGAGTAGATGATGTTGAAGGTTGTGAGATGAATGGGAGGAAGAAGACACAGTAAAATGCTCTAGTTTTCTCAATAAAATATGAGGCAAGATCCTCATCTGAGAGGACAGAACAGGGATATTCAGTGGAAGAGTTAAGAAGGAAGAATTAAGAAAGGAAAAGAAAGTTTAATATAGTCATGCCTAAATGAGACCAAGATATATATATTTTTCAAGATTCCTCTCTACAACATTCCTCAAAACTAGTCATTCAGCTCCTATTGATGTGGAATCTTTACTTCTTGATCTCTGAAACTTCTAGCCATTACTCCAAGTTCTGGCATTTGTCATCAATTCTAATCATTCTTCCACATGATAGCCCTACAAATATCATGTCTTTCTTCTTTAGGATAATATGACATGATGATGAAGATCTTCACCATTCTGTAGTTGAGTTCCAGCTTGTCAATGACCTTCTTTTTAAGTGGCCCTCCAAAACTGAACACAGTACTCCAGATGTAATCTAACCAGGGCAAAGTACAACAGAAATATTATCTTATTCTAATGAACAGAACCTTCTTCAATGCACCATAAGAACACAGCTTCTTTGGCTGCCATGCTACACTGAAGACTAAGTACAGAGAGATTATTACCTGTCTTGTTCCAGATACTACAACTCTCTTAATACAGCATTTTTATTTCAATGTTACTCAGTAACTATTCAGACCAATAAAACCCCCAAATCTTTTTCAGATAAACTACAATCTAGCCGTGTCTACCCCATTTTATACTCTTTAAGTCAAATTTTTGAGTCTAGTTGTAGGACTTTACATTTGTTTCTATTAAACTCCATTTTGATATATTCATCCCAATATTCTAGCCCATCAAAATCTTTTTGAATCCTATGCCATGTTACCTTCAAATTTCATAAGCATGTCATCATTTTATCCAAATCGCTGATAAAATGTGAAGGAACACAGGGTCAAAGCCTACCCTGAGACACTCACTCCAATACAAATCTTTTTCAAAGCTAACAATGAATCATTAATGATAATTTTGAGGGTCCAGTCGTTCAACTGGTTTGGAATCATCTGACTATACCATACTATTGCCTATTCTTATCCATAGATCCTTTTTATCATCCCTAATACAGGTACTGTGTCACTCAGATCTTTAGACAAGATGTTAAATGAGTGAGTTAAGTAAACATTCAGCCTATACCTAATAGTCAATTTTTATGAAAGAAATGTTCTCTCAATACATTTCCCTACAACACAGACTTTTCCAGCATTGCATTTAGAAACCTGAGAAGCTCAGATTGGGAGGGACCTCAGAGATTATCCAGTCCAATTCATTCTTGAACGTTTAACCTCTGCAACATTCCAGTCAAGTAGCTATCTGACATCCACCTGAATCAGGAACAAGGAACATACAACCTCCCAAACCAGCTGTAATTGTTAGGGAATTCTTCCTTACATCAAGCCCATCTGCCTCAGCAAGTTTCACCAATTATTTCTAATTCTGCCTTGAGAGGTCAAGCAAGACAAGTCGAATCTTTCCAACACCTAACTGCTACCTTTAAAATTGCTATCATGTATCCTTGGGATGAATTCTAATATCCAAAGTTCATCTCCATAGTTAATATGCTCAGCAGAAATAATAAAGTACAGCTGATAGAACCTCTTAGAGATAACTACTTTGAATGCTGTAGACACTTTCCATTTTCCATGACCTTTACCCTCCAGACAAATGAAATTATCTTTTCCTTTTCAAAGCATTCAGACACCAGGAAGAAAACACTAGCTTTGGTCTCAAACAATCCAGCTTCAAATCCCATTTGTATGTGGCCTTGAACAAGTGAGTCATCCTCCCAGGGACTTTCCTTATCTCTAAAATGATGAGGTGGATCTAGATTGTCTCTAAGGTCCTTTCCAGCTCTAGTTCTATGAGCTTTTGACTTTAATTTCCTAATTTAAAGAGTTACTTTAAGTCCAACCATTCTGAAGAATACTCTAGAACTACACCCAAAGGGCTATAAAAATTGTAAATACCCTTTGACCCAGCAATACCACTTGCTAAGTCTGTATCCCAGAGAGATCAAAGATAAAGGAAAAGAACTTATATGTTCTAAAATATTTATAGTAACTTTTTGGGATGGCAAAGGATTGGAAATTGAGGAAATATCCATGAATTGAGGAATGGCTAAACAAATGGTAAGTGACTGTGATGAAACATTATTATGTAAAGTAGTTTCAGAAAACCCTGGAATGACTTATATGAACTCATACAAAGTGAAGTGAGCAGAATCAGGACATCATTGTACACAGTAACAGCAATATTGTAAAGATGATCAACTGTGAATGACTTAGCTACTCTGATCAAGATAATAATCCAAGATAACTTCAAAGGGACCATGATGAAAAATGTTTTCCATCCCCAGAGATGGAAATGATGAACTCAATGCAAACTTAAGCATACTTTTTTTACTTCATTTATTTTTCTGGGGGATTTTTAATCTGTATTTTCTTTGCAACATGGCTATTTTGGAAAAATGATTTATATAACTTCACTACTGATATAATCTATATTATATTACTTGCCTTCTCAATAAGAGGGGAGAGGTGGAAGAGAGGGAAAGAATCTGGAACTCAAATTTGAAAAAAATGATTGCTAAACTTTTATTATAGGCAGTTGGGAAATATTTAATAAAATAAATAAAAATGTTTTTTTAAAAATCTAGTTTAGTTTCAAAAATAAAATTTTATTGAGAACAATTTAAATCAGAGGAATTTCCATACCAATCAAATTTTTTTCAATAACTATATCAAACAATTAGAATATATACTCCCAGAAGAGAGCAATCACATTTGTTTTTTATGTAGCATATACAATATCTTACATATTTAGATGTACATAATTACGAGAAGACTCAGAGTTGTTTACAGGATTAGGAGCTGGAAGGCAACTTAAAAAAATCTAGCACTTTTTTGTGGTAGAAAAAAATCATAAACCTAGTATGAATATGACAGGTTACAGTTAAATTAGAAAGGATACTGGAGAACTAGATGGCAAAGTGGATAGAGCATCAGACCTGGAGTCAGGATAACTCATCTTCCTGAGTTTACTTCAGACCTTCACTACCTGTGTGAACCTGAACAAATCATTTACCCCTGCTTACTTCAGTTACCTCACCAGTAAAATGAACTGGAAATGAAAATGACAAATCACTCCAACAGCTTCGCCAAGAAAACCCCAAATAGGATCACAAAAGAATTAAGACATCAGTGAAGTGACTTAACAGAAACAACAAAAAGAAATGCTAAGTATGAAGAATTTAAGAAACGGGACAATTTGTAGAAACAAATACAAAATAAACAAAAGAAAACAAAATGCACTGACTACAACAATAAATGAAGAGACCTCTAAAAGGAAGCTAGAAGTAAATGAAAAATCAACCCAAGTTCCAGAGCAGAGAATGCAGCCTAGACCCCAGTTCTCAGTGGAGTAAAGGCCTCCCAGCAGAGCACTGCACGCCCCTTCAGAAGAGGTTGCTCTTGTTTAACAGACTGTCTTAGATACAGGGCATGGCCCAGATTCAAAAGCCGGGAAGGAGAGAGAGCATGTCAAAAAATACTTACTATAAAAACCAAAAGGTCTAATATAAAACCTATTTTAAAAAATTTTGTACTGAAAAAACAAAAAATATCCACCTTAACCCCTTCATTTTATAGATGAGGAAACTGAGGGAGGGAATGCAGTGTCTTCTCTGAAGTCACAAAGGTGAGCTGGAAGCAGAGCCGGCTTGGACTCTGGGCCAGGCTCAGCGCCTAATCTCCAAGCTATTTTCTTGCAGGCCATATAGGCCTCCTCGCTACCCCCCCAGGCCACCTCCCTGTAACCCCTGGAGCCCTTCCTCTGACTCGAGGTTTCTTGCCAGAGCCTCTCCTTTGGCCTCCTCTGTCCTATCACAGCCCTAGCCTCCCTGGACTCTCCCTACAAGGCCTCCACCTCTGGCATTTTCTCCAGTCCCTCCCCACACAAACTTTCAGATATATAGTCTTTCAGCTTGAATTTGTATTCCTGGAGCTTAACACAGAGTCTGGCACATAGCAAGTGCTTAATGATGTTTGCTGACTTGAGTTGCCACTAAAGCCCCCACTGGGCTTTCAAAAAATCTGTTTGCAATTTCACATTAATAAAGTAGCACTTATTTTATGAAGTCAAAAACTCAGAACCACATATAAAATGTTATGTCTAAAACTACTTATCATTCTATAAAATCTATAGTAAATCAGTGCTAACTTCCTGTTACTTTGTTAAATGAGATAATGCATGTGAACTGTACATTCAAATGTGAACTACTATAAAAGACACCTATCCCAAGTACTGAGTTTAGAAATGTTTTGTGTTATGGGCCACGACTCTGAACTTGAAACAAGGAGCTAAATCAGTGGAATTGATGAGACAATGGTTACCTAGTTTAACGTGGTTCAGTATGATTGATTTAATCCTACAACAAATAATGGTTTCCTAGTGATATAACGATTAGTTTATACTCAGTGTAGAGCACATAAGCTAGGAGCCTCAGCCAGGATTCATTCGGAGAGATTCAGAGGGCAGAGAAAACAGGCGGGAACTCAAGCTCTCGGAACCAAGGAGAAAGATAGGCCTCTAAGAACCGGGCCCCAGGAAAGGAGACAAGACTTTGAAAGAGACAATAAAGGATCTGGACTTTAATTCCTGTCTACTCATGGGCTGATTACTGAACTGAAACAAAGGCTGCTCCCAGAGACCCCAAGAAATCCAAAACAGAGAACATTACAGTTTTTGTTAAAAAAAAAAAAAAAAAAAAAAAACATTTTATGATCCTGAATATAAATGGGAATCAAAGCTATAAAAGGTTATACAATGCCAAAGACAAGCAAATATATTCTTACCTTTTAGAAGAGCTACCGAAAGTTGGTCAGTATTCAAATTATTGACATATTTGCCCAAATAAGTATTGAGAACCCAGGCTACAAGACCTTCCAACATGACTGTGTCTTGAGGAGGTATTTAAGACTCTAATGTCATTCTCTCTCACATGCACTCATGGTTATAGAAGAATCTATGCAGAAGAAAAAAATGAAAAGAAATAGAATTAATAGGTGAATTTCAGTAAGCTGCCCTCAAGCACATTCATAATTTTTTGGCAGCTCAAAGTAATTTCAACGCAGATTTAAAATCCAAAATAGATCCAAAAATCCAGTTTAAAAAATCCTCTCAATGAATTACTCAATAAGAATACCTACAAAGTGCTTCACTGAATTACATCAGGATTGGATTATGCCAGATCAAGTTAAGGTCTTGAGAAAATATACCAAAGTTTACCACTCTTAACTACATTTGTCATTACAGGTCACCCTAATTAAGGTTGGAAATTAACTCACTATGATCAGAGGAGATGAGAATCTGAAAAGGAGTTTTCTTAAGGTTTGGGCTAAACAAGATGGACTTTGAAATGCTGTTTTGGAGTATTATGCATTTTTTTAACATGGGGAAATTCTTTTATATACTATAAATTTGTAGTATCAGAAAAGCTATTACTATTCATAAAAGTTAAAATTCTGGTTAAGTTTTAAGAAAATTTAGCACTAACTTATTTATTTATTATGAAAACAAATGAACTTAACCACTGGAGCGCAATACTGAATTACTGAGTTGAGTTCGGATACCTGCATGGCAGTTAGCTTAATAGGATAACACGAGTGACAGTTGACATCCAGAAACCTGTATTCAAATCCTGATTCGAACATTTAAGGTTGAGTTATCTCACACTTTTTAGGAGCCTCAGTTTTCTTATCTGTAAAAGGGGATACTGCCTACCTCACAGAGTGGAGAGAGGGCGGGCATTTTGTAAGCCTTTAAAACATTATGGAAATGTGAGCTATCATTATAACCTATTAAAATCCAATCGACATATGAGGAAATGATGCACCAAAAGGTTAGATGAGTTTCTCCAAGTTGTGAATCTCACTCTGGCCCAGTGATCCACTTTCACCTCTCTACCACTCCACTGAGTCTTAGGTAAGGGAGAGAGCTTTGATGTCTGCCAGGGCATTGATCCCACTTGGAACATTTTTACCTTCAGGATCATTTCCAAATATTTCTCTCTTCCCTCCCTACCCCCAGTGATTCACACTGTTGCCAGATAATACCATCTACTACTGCTGAACTAACAAAAACATATAATCCATTTCTAATAAATTGTGTTAGCTCACTCCTCTCGCCAGTCTTGATGGCCAACATCCAGAGACAGTTTGTAACCTAAATGGGAGCACTGTATTAAAAATTAAAGAAAATGAGCGTTAAACAGGTGGGCCCCTAGGAACAGCTATCATCCAGACCCTCATTTGAGGAGAAAACTGAGGCCAGGCACCATAAATGACTTGTCCCAGCAGCGGGCGACTCAAGAACTAGATGCCTTGTCTCCCGATTCCTGTTCCAAGACTCATCCCACCGCATCTCAGACGAAATTATTTCCTTTAAAATGCTCAGAGGAATGATGTTTTTCAGAAACCAACGAGGTGCTGAGAATGCCTCACGTATATAAACGTTAATATGAAAACAAACATCTTCCTGACAGTCTGACAAAAAGAAACTCAACGTAAATACGGGACCGCTGTCATCTTAACCAATTAAACCGACTGAGAAATTACGGAGCTGGGGCAGCGGGAGAGGCAGGGGTCAGGTCAGGAATGGGAAGCTCTCTCCATCCCTCGGCAGAGCAGTGAGGCTAATCCACGCGGGCAGCTTCTGCCGGTGAACCAAGCCTCGGTCAGGACCGACACTTAATATTAAACTCAAGCTGCCCTTTCCAATCACTGCCAAGCACTAACCCCTTTCCGATCCCTTCTCACTCTGCCCGTCAGCCTGGCCAATAAACAGCGCTCCTTGCCAGGTATCAAAGACCTTGGGTCAGTGCGGACAGTGGCCAAAGCCCCACCTGGGCCCCCAGCTGTCAGGGTGGTACAAGCGGGAGGGGGAGCCTGACCGGCGGGCAGTGTCCCAGCAGGCAAGGAAAGTATCAACAAGTGCGAGGGAGCTGCTGCTCCTCCTCCTCCTCCCTCCATCCAGGAGGCTCTGTGGTCTGTCTGAAGAAGGGGGGGCACCAGGACTCTAGGAGGAGGGACAGCCAGGAGAGGCCACCTCCGGGCCGCAGGGCTCCTGCCAAGGGGAGAGTGGGCCAGGCGCTGCAGTGGCCCCGGAGCCAGGGAGAGGGAAGGCCCCAAGCCCATCAGGGACTCCTGCCACTCCCACTGGCAGCACCTCCCTGCTCCCTAAGTATGTCACGGCCCCCACCCACGCTCACTTTTGTAGTAAATGCTCTCACACCCACTGGGGCCTCAGAGCTCCCATGCTCAAGCACACCTTCCCGCTCAAAGTCACACGGGCTGGCACTTACACAACCATGTTTTTTCACACTCAGACACACACTTGGGGTCCCCCATGCTGACACACCCTACTGGCCAGGTCTGATACATGAGTTTACACTCAGTCATCCACACTGACACACTCAGGCACACTCACCCTTGCTGGCTGGGTCCATTAGTTTCACACTCAGACACACTCACCCTACCAGCCTGGTGTTATACATATTCACACACACACTTGGGGCAGGTCTGATACATGGGTTCACACTCAGTCACCCACACTGACACACTCAGGCACACTCACTCTTGCTGGCTGGGTCCATTAGTGTTCACACTCAGACACACTCACCCTACCAGCCTGGTGTTATACATATTCACGCACACACTTGGGGCAGGTCTGATACATGGGTTCACACTCAGTCACCCACACTGACACATTCAGACACACTCACCCTTGCTGGCTGGGTCCATTAGTGTTCACACTCAGACACACTCGCCCCACTGGAGGGATCCCAATCACATGTATTCATTCATACTCAGACACACACACACTTGGGGTCCCCCATGCTGACTCACCCTACCGGCCAGGTCTGATACATGGGTTTACATGCAGACACACACACTTGGGGACACTCAAGCACACCCAGCCTTCCTGGCCGAGTCCACCACATGTCTTCACACTGACACACACAGAGTCACCCACACTGACACACTCAGCCTTCCCGAGTCCCTTACATGGGTTTACACTCTGACACACTCAGATACACTCACCCTTGCTGACCGAGTCCACCACATGTCTTCACACTGACACACACAGAGTCACCCACACTGACACACTCAGCCTTCCTGGGTCCCTTACATGGGTTTACACTCTGACACACTCAGGCACACTCCCCTTTCCTGACTGGGTCCACTACAGTGTTCGCATTCAGACACACTCATCCTCATGGAGGGATCCCTGTCAAGTGTCTCATTCACGCTCACACACACACACACTCGGGGTCACCCACGCTGACACACTCAGACACACTCACCCCGCCCCAGTCCACTCCTGGTCACGCGTGTTCACATTCACACACACGCAGGATCACCCACGCTGACACACTCAGACACACTCACCCTTGCTGACCGAGTCCACCACATGTCTTCACACTGACACACACAGAGTCACCCACACTGACACACTCAGCCTTCCCGAGTCCCTTACATGGGTTTACACTCTGACACACTCAGACACACTCACCCTTGCTGACCGAGTCCACCACATGTCTTCACACTGACACACACAGAGTCACCCACGCTGACACACTCAGACACATTCACCCCGCCCCAGTCCACTCCTGGTCACGCGTGTTCACATTCACACACACGCAGGGTCACCCACGATGACACACTCAGGCACCTTCCCTCTCCAGAAGGGGTCCCAGTCACGTGTGTTCACACTCACACACATACTCGGGGTCACTCACGCTCACACGCTCGGATATACTCACCCTACTAGTCCAGTCCCAGTCACGCGTGTTCACACACACGGGGGTCCGACAGGCTGACAGACTCGGGTGACCCTCCCCTCAGCCCCAGGGCCCCACCCTCTCCCGCTGGGTCCCCACTCCCGCCGGCCTCGGGGGTGATCCCGGGGGTCCTCGCCCTGGCCGCTCCTCGGGGACGGGACGGTCAGGCCTTAGGCCGGAGGACCCCCGGGTCCCGCAGCCCCGCCGCGATCCGTCCCGACTCTCCCGCGCCCCCCGGCTTCCCACCTGCCGCTGCCTCAGCTGCTCTTCCTCCTCCTCCTGCTCCTCCTCCTCCTCCTCCTCCGGCCCCTCAATGGCGCCCGCCGCTGCTCTGGTCCGACTAGGCTCGATCAATAGAGCTCGCGCCCATGATGTGGGCCCAGCCCAGCCTAGCGAGGGAGCAAGCGAGAGCCGAGTCATCGATTGACTCGCCCCCTCCGCCCCGCCCACTCTTCCAAGCAGACCAGCCGGGCCGGCCCGGGCTCCTCCTTTTTCTGCCCCTGCTCCAACCTCCTTCCCGTCCCCCGCCCCAATCTGCTCCTCCTCCGCCCCACCCCCCGCGCCCACCCCGGGACGCCGGGGACGATGGGAACCAGCTCTTAAATATGGGCCACAGCTCTAAGTGACCTTGACCGAACCGTGCACTTCTCTGGGCTCCCGGCGCCTGCGGGGGGGTGGGGGAGGGGGAGGTAAGGAGAGGAGAGGGGAAGGGGCGGGGCGTGACCCGGCAACTCCTGGGCCCTTTAGTTCCGCTTGCGGACCGGCTGTAGGCGAGCGACCCGCCGACCTGCGCCTCTGCGCCTCTCCTCTCTCCCTTCCCCCTGCCCGGGATCCTCTGCACCCTGGTCGGAAACTTCAGAAAAATTAACGCTCACCTTGAGTTCAAAAGAAATAGGGACACAAATCGGGAACCGGCCCCGCCTGTAAACATGTCTTTCCTATGGACTTCCAATCGCTAGGGGTTAAAATTTCCTAAGCCAGATTCTCCAATACCCTCTGAACAGAAGAAGATGTTTGCACGTGCCGCTCCGGGCTCCGCGCTGGCTCGGCACAGTGAGACACATTCCCGCCCTCAGGGAGATCCCAGTCTAACGCAGGAGACTGAATACTCGCTACATGTGCAGGATTCCCTGGAGATTATCGGAGAGGGCAGAGGCTGCGCCAAGGGGGAAGAAGAGGGAGGATGTACCTGGGGCAGCAGGAGGTGGAGGGGAAAAGGGGTGAACTGATAAACTGTAACTAGTAACAGGCACCTACTGTGTGCCATTGTATCCGGGCAGTGGGGATATAACGGACCAAAAGGAAAGCATCCCTCACCTCCAGGAGCTTAGATACTGCAAGAGCAAATATGCATATGAGTAGATTCAGAAGAAATGCAAAAGGTTTTTTTTTGCCTGTTAATATTTTAATAGCTTTTAATTTTCAAAATACATGGCAAAGATAGTTTTCAACATTCACTCTTGCAAAACCCTGTTACAAGTTTGTTCTCCCTCCCTTTTCCCAACCCCCCTCCCCTAGACAGCAAGCAATCCAATATATATGTTAAACGTGTACAATTCTTCTACGCGTGTTTCCACATTTATCATGCTGCATAAGAAAATCAGATCAAAAAGGGGTAAAAAAGAGGAAAAAAGTAAACGAACAACAACCAAAAAGGTGCAAATGCTATGCTGTGATCCACACTCAGTCCCCACAGTCCCCTCTCTGGGTGCAGATGGCTCTCTCCATCTCAAGATCATTGTGACCACCTGAATTACGTCATTGTTTAAAAGAGCTACGTTTGTCAGAATTGATCATCACATAATCTTGTTACCACTGTGTACAATGTTCTCTTGGTTCTACTCAGTCTTACCATCAATTCATGTAAGTTTCTCCAGGCTTTTCTGAAATCATCCTGCCAATCATTTCTCATAGAACAAAAATATTCAATAACATACACATACCATAATTTATTCAGCCATTCCCCAATTGATGGGCATTCAATTTCTGCTTCCTGGTCACTACAAAAAGGGCTGCTTCAAACATCTTTGTACATGTGGGCCCTTTTCTCTTTTTTTAGGATCTCTTTGGGATATAGACCCTGTAGAGACATTATGGGATAAAAGGGTATGCCTTTTGGGCATAGTTCCAAATTGTTCTCCAAACAGTTGGATTAATTCACAATTCCACCAATAATGTATTAGTGTCCCAGTTTTCCTACATCTCCTCCAACATTTAGCATCTTTTTCTGTCACCTTAACCAATCTGAGAGATGTGTACTGGTACCTCAGAGTTGTCTTAATTTGCATTTCTCTAATCACTAGTGATTTAGAGCATTTTTTCATATGACTAGAAATAGAAAATTGTTCACATTCTTTGAATCAATTGGAGAATGAAATACAAGATTATTTTAATAAAGAAAATACTGGGGGAAGATATGAAGCCATTTTGAAAATAAGTTCTTTTCTGGCAAAGAATTATATTTCTAGCTCCAGTGCTAGAGTTAGATGTTTAATAAATAATTGATTAATTGAGCTGCATTTGAAGGAAACCAGGGATTCCAAGAGGCAGGAGTGTCATATATTTCCTTGAGATTCCCCCAATGTCTGCTGTTTACCGCAACTTTCTGACGACATTTTCCCAGTATCAATATTTTTTTCCTAAAATACATACCCGTCCACTCTTCCTCAGAGGTCCTCTATCATTCAGTTTCATCCAAAGCAAGTTCCTTTTAAAGAATTAGGAAACCAATATCTTCTGAGATTGTACCGGAAATCCCCTAACTCCAGTTACAAATAATCCATGATATTCTTTCTGTTTCCATAGAACAGTGAATTTGCATTCTGCATAAAATATCTTGGAAGATGGATAACAGCTGTTTTCCCAGGCCAGAGAGAGACCAAGGGACTTGCTTAGGGTCACACAACAATTCATGGGGCAGGCAGAGGTCTATGAACCAGATGGGAAGAGATTCTCTCACCATTCTGAAATCCAATCCTCTATCCAATAAGTGGGAGGAGTATTTTTTTTTTTTGTTCTTTTCCTCATTCCAAATTGACATTGTACAGATGGATAAAACCCAAGTTGCTTAGCATCCTATCTTTCCCTGCCTCTTAAGATGTTACAAAAAGAGCTTTGGATCAGAGAGTTAAAAAACCTGGGTTTTAATTCCAGTAATGCCAATTGGACAAATGTCTTCCCTTCCCTGGGCTTCCATCTCCTTCTCAATGAAATGATGAATTTAGACTAAGGTACCATCCAACTTTGAGTTGCCTTTCCTACAATCCTTCCTATTTGTTTGCCCATTTATTGAATATCTTGGGTCAGTTAACTCTAGGTTCAGATCCAAAAGAAACCAGGGGTAACAAAAAAGACACAGGCTTCACACTAATAAAAAATTTAAAACCCTGCAATTTGAGTACAGCATCAGATAGTCTTCCCTGTCTAAAATCACCTTCCATTTATCAATTATATTGCATATAAATACTTAATTTATATATAGTAAGCACTTAAATGCTTGTTCACTGGTTGTCTTTAAGTATATTATCTCCTATGGTCCTCAAAATAACCCTTTGAGGAAGACATTATTATTATTCTCATTTTGAAGATTTTTCAGGGTCCTAAAGCTACTGTCAGAGGTCTGACTTGAACTGTCTTGACTCCAAACTATTAGTATTGATGCAAAATAAAATGGGCCTCACTTGGGAAAGCAATGAGATTCTTTTCATTAGAATTCCTTTTCAGGTGCAGATTGAATTAGTCATCTTCTGAGCTCCCTTATCCGATGAGCCCGGGATATAATCCAAGTGGGCACTCCCTTGGTTTAGAAAAATCCAAACTTGTGGAAAAAAGAGGGCTTCCAATTGATAAATGATCAAAAAAAATGATCTGTGCCCAAAGGGCTATAAATTCATGCATATCCTTTGACCTAACAGCACCACTACTAGAATAACAAAAGAGATTCAAGGGGGAAAAAAAGGAAAATGCTCTATATATACAAAAAATATTCTTAGCAGCTGTCCTCTGGCAAAAAAAAAAAATAGAGGGGCTGCCAATAAATTGGAAAATGGCTCAATAAACTGGTTTGTATTTGTGATGGGATATTATTGTTCTAAAGGAAATGATGAGCAGGATGCTCTAAGAACAACAACAATCTGGAAAGTCCTTCATGAACTCAAGCAAAGTGAAATGTACTATATACAAAGTAATAGCAATGTTCTGGGATGGCCAGCTATAAATGACTTTACTATTCTAAATAATACAGTCATCCACAAACTACTCTGAAGGACTTAAAATGAAAAATCCTATCCACACCCAGAGAACTGGTGTATCTGAATAGAGATTGAGGTATTCTCTTACTCTCTTTTTAACTTAATTTTTCTTGAGGGTTTTTATTTTCATTAGGATGAGAGATCTGTTTTCTTTAACAACTTGACTTATGGAAATGTTTTGCATAACTTCACATGTGGTTTCTTAATTGTGGGGGGGAGTAGGAGAGAATTTTATCTTAATTTTAAAAAATTTTAAAAACAAATATAAAAATTTTTTAATGTAACTGGGAGAAAATATTAAATTTAAAAAATGATTTAAAAAGAAAAAGAAAAGAAAAAAGAGGGCTGGAGCTGAGGACAGAGGTCCTGGATTCAAATCCCAGTTCTCCAGCAAGCACTGGAGAAGAACAGATCAAGGTACCATCCAAATCACCAGCAGGCCTATTTGACTCGAGCAGAAAGTGTATATGAAACATATAAGCAGAGCAAATAAATTTGATTTAATTTGATTACTAGGTAGGTGATGTGGTTCAAGCCCCAAAATAACGTATGTGATATAGACACCAGACAATGGTAGGCATGAAAAGTTGGGGTTCAGTCATGTGAAGAATTCACAATGGCCATTCTCTTTGGCAAAAGGTAGATTTATTTAGGGAAGACATTTCAGACAAAATAAAAGGATACAATAGACACAAGGAATGGTAAATGTGAAACAGAATGGGAGAACATATGAAAGACTAGCTCTTCAGTGGAACTCAAAATTACTCAATGAAAAGGAAGCACACCATGAGGTTGAGGAATGGCCTTAGCTTACATCTGGGACTTAGCACCCTAAAAGAGTTAATTAGCTGTAAGGAGGAAAAATGAGGTTGGGAAGCATGATGGAGTTAGGGAGATACCCTATGGCATGGGGGACGAAGTAAAGGGAAAGAGACCAAGAGGCAGAGTGCCATGATTGACTGACCCAAAGAAAGGCAGCAGCCATGGGGATGGCCCGTAAATAGATTTTGTAGGGAAAATTTAACCTCAGGGACATGATTGGGATTTCTGATAGGGCATGGCAAGGTAAGACTGTCCAGACCTCCCCAGAGGATGGATCTCAGGAGTTTGATATAACTTGGATTTCAGACTGGACAACCTCCCCAGAGGGTAGGACCAATGAAGCTAAAATGATCTCTATCAGACCTTCTGATAGAAGGCATTATTTTTTAATTAATTTTTTTGTTAATTTTAATTAATTAATGCCTCAAGCATTAATTTTTATCAATTCCTCTGCTAACTACACCTAACTGAAGAGTTCATTAATATTGAGAATTCCAGGTTGAGGAAATAGCCTTTACTGTTACTAGCACTTTTTTTATAATTTATACTCCATTACAAAGTTACCTAAAAGGTTAAAAATGACTTGCATAATGATTGTACATATATACCCTATATCAGATTGCTTCCTATCTTGGGGAAGGGAGAGGAAAGGAAAGGAGAGGGAAAAAAAAATTAGAACGCAAAATCTTATAAATGTGAATGTAATTGGAAAAAATAAAATAGTTTTAAGTGGAGGGGGAGAAGTCCACACAAACTAAAAACTAAAAACTAAATAAAAATAACAAGGTTAGAAAAAATTGATTTGCATATAAGATCTTAAAGACTAGCTGTGCAACCGTGGCCAAGTCATCTGTCTGCTTTAGTTTCCTCATCTACAAAATGGGAATAATAATAGCATCTCTTTCCCAAAAAGGTTGAGAGGATCAAATGAGATAAGATTTGTAAAATATTCTGCAAACTTTTAAGTTTGCTATATAAATGCCAGCTGCTATTATATTTATTATTATTGCCCAGGGTCACACAGTCAGTATGTGTTTCAGGTAGGATTTGAAACCTTCTCTGTCTTCCTGACCAGCTCTTTTCTCAACAAGTCATACTGTCTCTTACTATATCACTCTGAATATACCCAAGCTTGTTCAGTTTAAAATACAAATCTTTTTCTTTACGTGTACATTATCAGAAATTTATAATCCTTTTTTCTGTTTTTTTGTATAGTAAAATGCCATGTATGTTACATTAGTAATAAAGAAAGTGTATATATTTTTAAAAAGAAAACATATGAAGGAAATTAATAGAAAATCAGGAAATTAGATGCTTTCTCATCTTGAAAATGGAGCTGTTTGCTCTGGAAGTTTCTCAATCCAAGATGTGGCAAACCCTTCCACGGTTAGGCAGAGCAAGACAGACAGTGGCAATAACACTGGTTGTATTGGGATCTGGGGACTCAGTTTCAAATATTGTTTTTGATGCTAACTGCCTATATATAACCTTCCACTCTTTGGACCTCAGTTTCCTCATCAGTAAATGAGGGGATTGAACTAGAAAGCATCTAAGATCCCTTCCAGATCGGCTCTATGATCCTGGTGGACACTTTCATGAATTGCTGTGACCAGTGACTTTTCCTTCCTACTTGTGATGAACTCTCCATCCCCAGATTAGCTCCAAGAGAACTATGGGTCCCATCCCTCAGTCCATACTCCAGAACTTGGGTTCCATGGACACAGCCTTGGAAAAAGCAACTTCTTGGTCCTCCAGGTTCACAACAACATACAGGTTATTCTCGGTCCTTCACTTTCTCTCATGTCCTCTATCCATCTGTTGCTTCTATCTTTGGGATGTCTCTACTATATTCCTTCTTCCCACCTCTGATCCCAGCCCATCACTGTTCTCTGCCTCTCTGATCGGATGGTTAAACCATGAACTCCAGACATTGATTTAAGGAGAGAGCTTCTCTCCTTATTTCTCACCTAGCTGCACTAGCTTTGAGACTTTTTCATATTTTTTCTCCATGCCCCATCCTACCTTTGCCTTCACAATTCCTTTTCTGTATCTATCTTCTCCCATTATATGTTCACTCCTAGCTGGCAAGGATTGCCTTTCTTTTTTTTCTTTTTTCTTTTTTTTTTTTTTTTTTGTATTTGCACAAATACACTTAGCACAAAGCATATAATAGATGCTTAATAAATGTCAATTAAGTGGACTGTCTCTAACACTGAGACTACCTTATTGTAGATCCTTATCACCTCAAGCAGGCAATGGACCACTGGTGGGTCTGCTGCCTCAAGTTTTTCCCCACTCCAATCCATCCTCCATTCAACTGTCAAAGTGATCTCTTAAAGATCAAGTTTGACCATGTCACTCCATCACCACTACCACCACCACCATTCAGTCATCCCCAGTGGCTCCCTAAGGATTTTGTATTTGATCCTGGAGGCAATTGTTTGGGTCTTAAAGCCCTTTTTTCCCTTTCTAGTACTCCCTCCCACGTACTCTAGGACCCAATGACACTGGATCCCTTGCTGTTATCCACACTGGACTCTGATCATCTCTTTCCTCCACACTAGAATTCTCCCCCTCCTTATTTTTGCCTCATGGCTTCCTCAACTTCCTGCAGGTTTCTGCTAAAGTCTTCTGTTTAAAAAACACACACAAAGCAAACACACACACAAAACAAACACTTCCCAGCCCCTCTTAAAGCTGGTGCCTTCCTTCTGTGAATTATCTCCAACTTATCCTGGAAATATCTTGTTTGTACATAACTCAAGATTGGCTCCTTCATTAGACTTTGAGCTCTTACTTTGTTTTTTGGCCTTTTTCTGTACTCCCAGAAACTTAACACAGACCTAGCACTTAGTAGTTGCTTAACAAATGCTCATACACTCTGGCACACAGAAAGCATTTCATAATTGCACTGAAGAATGCACTTTTGAGGGGCTCAGGGTCATTGCCAGACCTCAACAAGCACCTAAGGAAGGAGTGATAGAGTTATCAGAAAATAATAGCCTAAATAATGGTGGTGGTGCTTTAAAAGCTGCATCTCATCCCTAGCTTCCTGCCACTTTGGATAAATCACTAAGTGTTCTGGAACCCAAGGATAATTAAGTTTGTTTATGATATGCCTGGACTCATTATTAGAGATGTAACCTGATATTTTTTCCTAAGGATTCAGTTAGTCTTCAATCATAGAAAAGCACAAGAAGTCAACTTGACCTTGGTTGCACAAATTATGACACATGAATGTGATGCAATAGTACTGTACTGTGAGAAACAGGCAAACAAGGAATAGTCAAAGATTATGGGAAGACTTCTATGAACTGATGTAAAGTAAAGTAATCAGAACCAAGGGGAAGCAGACATTCAAGTAATCTTTGAGTAGGAGCAATGTCAACAAAAAGGACTATACAATAAAACTGTAATTATAATGACTAAGTATGGCCCAAAGAAACTGAGATAAAAAATATTTCAATTTTAGAGGTGGGGCTATGATTGTAAAACACTACATGTATCATATGGATGGTCATTGTGTTGGTTGGTATTGTTGACCTGCTTTTTTTCTTTTTTTAAATCTTTTTAATAAAGGAAAGATCAAGGATGGAGAAATGGGGGAGGGGTAGAATTAGAAATTAAGATGATGTATAAGCAAAGGGGATCAATAAATTTATTTTACAAGAAAAGAAAAGAAAACTGCCCAAATAAAGTAAATCCTTTTTTTGAAAAGCAAAATCAGTCTTAGAATTGCTTTAAAAAAGAAAAGAAAGAAAGAAAGAAAAGAAAAACAGGAATACAAGGAATGCAGAATTGAGATTTCAAAGGCAGGTATAATCAAGAGAGGTGTTGCTGACTGTCAGTTGCCCAGTCTTTCAAAATATATAATTAAGGAGAAAAAGAAGTGAGGCGGGGGAGGGGAGAGACATAGACTTATATGGTCATAGGATTCAGAACATTTAATGGAAAACTTTTGACATCATGTCAAGATCAATCTTGAAAGTACTCAGAATCTCTGAGTTGTAAGCCAGTTCACACCCAAGCAATAATCTCTTTTCATTCTCAACATGTGGAGCAGCATTCCTCTATAATGGGGAGCCCCAGTCTTGTGGGGTATGGGTTTGCTATGTGCAAAACTGTCGCCAATATTCTGTCTCTTTGTTTTTCTCTCTTTATTTCTGTCTCTGTCTCTCTGACTCTCTCCCTTTTTATCTCTTTCCCTGCCTCTCTCTCTGTTTTTATCTCTGTCTCTTTGTCCCTCTGTTTCTTGCTGTCTTTGTCTCTCTCTTTCTCTTTGTCTCTCTATCTCCTTTTTCTTGTCTCTCCCTCTGTTCATCTGTCTATCTTTCCCTCCTTCCATCTGTCTGTATATATCTGTCTCTGTCTTCTGTCTGTCTGTCTCTCTCTTGTCTGTCTCTGTCTCTCTGTCTGTCTTTGTTTCTGTCTGTCTCTGTCTCTCTCTCCCTCCCTCCCTCACTCCCTCTCTCTCATATTTTCTGTTCCTCTATCTCCAATGCAAAGGGAAAGAAACAACCATTATGTTTCAGAGCAAGAGGGCCCTTTTAGAATTCTAGCCTAATACTATCATTTTATTGAAATGAGGCAACTGGGTGATAGAAAGGGGAAACTTAGCTTATTTTCATAACTCCTCTCCCATCCAGTTTATTTGTAGCTAAATGAACAGATAATTTAAATAACAAATCTACAAGCCACACAATAAATCAACCACTTGAAAGAGGAGGAGGGAGTTTACCAGCTTACCAGCAGCAGGTATTTTAATTGTCTCTCTAATCTATTAAGTTATTGGGGAACCCACAGAGGAGTCTCCCTTTAATTATAATTTACTGCTTGGATAAAGTGTATGTCTCACAGCTAAGGCCAGCCCTATGAGTGGACAGATCAGAGAAATCCCTTTTTGTCCAGTGCTATAACCTGTGTGAGGGCACACAAGTCTCTGCCTTTATTTACTTTCCCAGTCCAGGCTACAGGACCTAATATTCTACTTGTTAGAAAAGGATTCACTTTCTTGGATCTTGAAATTTGGTCTGTCTCCTAAAGTCTCCTGATAAACAAGAGCTTACCTCCCTGAGAAGATCCTCCAGAACTGGGAATAGCCTACAGCCTCTACCTTTGCCATTGAACCTGGGAGAGAGTCCTGGAAATGATGGAAGTGAGAAGCTTGCCTGAGACACTTGTGGGTGTGGAATCAAGCCTCTAAATTTTAGTCCTGATTCTGTTTTTTTCCAGACCTTGCTTTCTTTATCTAAAAAATAAAGTGTAAGTATTAGTGGGCCTGTGAGACCCTTTTACCTCAGAATCCATTATCCTATAATCTGGGGTGCTTCCAATTCTGCTCAAGGTCAACACTGGATGTCAGTTTGTGACCTTGGAGCAGAGAGAATTGTTGGGTCATTACAGAGAGAACTTAAGATGATAATGGTGATGATGATGGTGTTGGTGGTGATGATGATGACAATGATAATTCACATTTTTTTGTTATAAAACAGTTTTATTGGTCAGATCTAGTGGGAGTAGACTATTGCTGGAGGGGCTTGGGGAAACATAGCAAAAAAAAAAAAAAAAAAAAGCCAGCAATAGAATTCCTGGGAAAATAAGAGCAAAATGTTTAGGGCCAGGTGACGTTCTCAAAAGGCACAGAAATATCCCTGAAGCTAGTTAATGTTGTGTAAAGGAGAGAAAACATACAGGGATAATAAGGAAGGAATGTAGAATTAGACTATAGAAATTCCCCCTTACACTCTAAAAAAATGATCAGTCACAGAACCTCAAAGTCAACCAGGTATGGCTTTCTAAACATTTGGGTCCTTCTCTCTCCCTCTAGTTAATAAGGATGCAACAGAAGGGGTCATCTTTTAGGGCTGAGACTCAAGGGAGAGTATGATAAATTCAGGTCAAACAAGAGAAGCTTCAGGACATGATACTTCCAGCAAGCTTTCTTCTCCCCAGGTGCCAGCTCTTGGGTACTTTGGTGAAAATCTCTTTAAGGATGGCTTTGAAGGCCACCTCAACATTAGGAGAGTCAAGAGCTGAGATTTCCATAAACAGAAATCCCTTATTTCAACAAACATGTGAGCCCCATCAGTGGGCACCTTTCTTCAGGTCATTCTTAATGCCCACCAGCCTGACAATAATGGTAGCCTCTACGTGGTCATATAGCTCCTTCAGCCAGCTCCATTGGTGTTTGGTTAGGTCAAACACCAACAGGGCCCCAACTGCCCTCTATAATACACTGGAGTAATGGCACGGTATCGGTCCAGCCCAGCTGTGGATTTGGGCTTTGATAGCAGCACAGTTGGAGGAGAAAATTCCACCCCAATAGTTGTTTGATTGTAATGAACAAATGTGTGAATCTTGACAACAGGTTGATCTTTCTCACTCCAGATTTCCCTATCAATACCACTTTAAAGACAAAATTATAACCCTCTTCTGCTTTGTTTCCCATCTTGGCCCCATATTGATTATGTGAGTTTGTGTGATTGGAGTGAGAGGCTTGGGTAGAAAATGGGATTAGAGTGTTGACTCTGTGTCCCCCAAGTCTGCTCTCTGGAGGTCCTGATGACCTCTTCTCATTGGGAGCAGTTGGTCTTTGCGGTGGGAAGGAACAAGGGCAGGCTCAGTCACTACTGACAGGCTGGGGAATCTCAATTACTTAGAAAGGGAACAGGTCACAAGGAGAGGATGGAAGCAGCAAAGAGATAGTTCACATTTATGGTGCCTTACAAATATTATTTAATTTAAACCTCATGGCAACCTTATAAGGTAGGTACTATTATTATTCCCATTTTACAAATGAGGAAATGGTGGCTGAAAATGGTGGTAAAATGATTTACCCAGGCCCATATAGTTAAGTGTCTGACAGAAGATTTGAACTCAGGTCTTCAGGGGCAGCTAAGTGGTACAGTGGAGACTACATTTAAGCTGGAGTCAGAAAGACCTATTTTGTGGTTCAAATCTGACTTCAAACTTACTTGCTGTGATGTAGACAAGCCTTTTAACCATGTTTCTCACGCTTACCATATCTGTAAAATTAAGCAGAGAAGAAAACGGCAAACTGTTCCAGTATCTTTGCAAGAAAACCCCAAACAAACAATAACAATGTTCCCAGTTCAGCACTCTATCCACTGCTCCAAGAATGAGTGTGGTACATATACAAAAAGATTTGTAGTGTTATGCCCTGAATAAAATTATTATGGCCACTCCTCACTTCCTTGCCAGTAAGACTGGGAGAATTGAGTCAGAAAAGAAGCCTTTGAAATACCATTAAGTCATAAAACTCCAGGTGCCTTATCTCAATCCTTGCTGGGATAATTCCCCCTCCTTTTGAGTATTGTCCCTCACCTCACTGCCTCCTGCCCTCAACCTTCTTATTCTGACCCTTATCCTGTCAGGACTAAGATATGATCCTCTCCTGTAATTATGGCTTGTCTGCTTACCCAGTGTTTGTACCCTCCCATCTATCTTTGTTCCCCTATAAAACTGTTATACTCCTGTTTACCTAAAAAACCCTATTAAAGGTCCCTGCTTTAGTCCCTCAGGGCCGAATGATTTTTGAACATGAGTCCTGTTCAGCTGGCTAGCCTAAAAAAAACTCTCCTCATTAAAAAGATTAAAAACTAATCTCAGTCTTGTCTCACTTTCTCTGACATTACAATAGCAGCCCTTTTCGTAGTGGCAAAGAGCTGGAAACTGAGTGGATGCCCATCAGGTGGGGAATGGCTGAATAAGTCATGGTCTATGAATGTTATGGAATATTATTGTTCTATAAAAAATGATCAGTAGAATGATTTCAGAAAGGCTTGGAAATGCACTGGTGCTGAGTGAAGTGAGCAAAAGCAAGAGAACGTTATACATAATAACAAGATTATGTGATGATCAACTATAGTGGACTTGATTCTTCTCAACAATGTGGTGATTCAAGGCAATTCCGATAGACTTGAAATAGAAAATGCCATTCATATCCAGAGAGAGAATTATAAAGACTAAATATAAACTGAAGTATAATGTTTTCACCTGTTTGGCTGTTTGGGGGAGAAACAGAGGAGTGGAGGGAGGGGAAAGAATTTGGAATATAGAATCTTGTAGAATGGATGTTGGGGGCCATCTTTGCCTATATTTGGAGAAATGGAATACTATCAAAAATTAAAAGGAAAGGAGAAAGAAAAGAATGTGTGGTAGAGCCCAAACAGAGACCTACAGGTTTTCCTTTAAAAACAAGCTGCACTTTACTATTGCTCTGAAAGAATAGAATGACTCAGAAAAGGAATGGGAAGATTTCTCTGACCTGCTGCAAAGTTAAGTGGGCAGAACCAGGAAACAATATAGAACAATTACAACAATGTAAATGGAAAGAACAATAACAAAAATTAATCAAAACTCACTGATTAAATATAATGACCAAACTTGGCTTTAAAAGAGAAACAAGAAAAGATACCTACTTTTATTTCTTTGTAGAGATAGGGAGCTATGAGTGTAGAATACTAGCTATAATGATTTACTGGGTTGATATGTTGTTTAGTTTTGCTATATTGGTCTTTTTTTTCTTTTTTATTCTTTTTTGCAAGAAATGACTCTCTGGAAGGAAGAGGTATTAGGGATATATTTTAAAATGTAGAGATAATGTGAAACAGGAGATATCAATATTTTTAAAACCCACAATGTGCAATGAGATGAGACTCCTTTTAAAGAAACCACCCACAGAAGCCAGATAGTTTCCCCAGCTTCTAAAATAGGTATATATTTACATATGTTTTACACACATACACAGAGATATACTGGAGTCAAATGATGGAGGAGAACCTTGTGTTAAATTTCCAGTGTGAGCATTTTATGTCCTGGAAATCAACAAATACTACAAATCAAGGATTAAGTCACAGTCTTATTGATAGCCTAGACTTTCCAGAAAGTGATAGAGAAAATGTTAAAAGATTAAATTTAAGAGTATCTTGCATGTGTAGACAGATAGATATGATGTGATTTATGATATGGGGTTTGACATCAAATGATGTGATTTGAGGATCAAATTGATGTAAGTGATGTAGACACCAGGTGATGGTAGGCCCAAAAGTTAGGGTTCAGTTATGTGAAGAATTCACACTGGCCATTCTCTTTGGCAAAAAGATTTAGTGAGGGAAAGAGTTAGAGACAAAATGAAGGGAGACAATAGACATCAGGAATGGTAAATATGAAATAGAGTTGGGAGAGCCTATGAAATACAAGTTCCTCAGTGGAACTCCCAATTACCTAGTAGAAACATGAGGTTGGGGTATGCCTTGGCAGGCTAAGTCTTAAAAGGGACTTAACACCCTAAAAATTAATTAGCTGTAAGAAGAAGTAGAGTTGAGAAGCATAATGGACTTAGGGGAGATACCACTTCACATGGGGAAAGGAAAAGGGGAAAGATATCATGAGGCACAATGGATGTTCCAAAGGAAGGCAGTAGCCATGGCTCATAAGTAGATTTTATAGGGAAAATTTAACTTCAGGGAGAGGACCGGGATTTTTTTTTTTAATTTAATTTTTATTTAATAATTACTTTATATTGACACTCGTTTCTGTTCCGATTTTTTTTTCCCCTCCCTCCCTCCACCCCCTCCCCTAGATGGCAAGCAGTCCTTTATATGTTGGATATGTTGCAGTATATCCTAGATACAATATATTTTGCAGAACCGAACAGTTCTCTTGTTGCGTAGGGAGAATTGGATTCAGAAGATATAAATAACCCGGGAAGAAAAACAAAAATGCAGATAGTTCACATTCGTTTCCCAGTGTTCTTTCTTTGGGTGTAGCTGCTTTTGTCCGTCATTTATCAATTGAAACTCAGGTCTCTTTGTCAAAGAAATCCACTTCCATCAAAATATGTCCTCATACAATATCGTTGTCGAAGTGTATAATGATCTCCTGGTTCTGCTCATTTCACTTAGCATCAGTTCATGTAAGTCTCGCCAGTCCTCTCTGTATTCATCCTGCTGGTCATTTCTTACAGAACAATAATATTCCATAACATTCATATACCACAATTTACCCAACCATTCTCCAATTGATGGACATCCTTTCATTTTCCAGCTTCTAGCCACTACAAACAGGGCTGCCACAAACATTTTGGCATATACAGGTCCCTTTCCCTTCTTTAGTATTTCTTTGGGATATAAGCCCAATAGAAACACTGCTGGATCAAACGGTATGCACAGTTTGATAACTTTTTGGGCATAATTCCAGATTGCTCTCCAGAATGGTTGGATTCGTTCACAACTCCACCAACAATGCATTAGTGTCCCAGTTTTCCCGCATCCCCTCCAACATTCATCATTATTTTTTCCTGTCATCTTAGCCAATCTGACAGGTGTGTAGTGGTATCTCAGAGTTGTCTTAATTTGCATTTCTCTGATCAATAATGATTTGGAACACTCTTTCATGTGAGTGGTAATAGTTTCAATTTCATCCTCTGAAAATTGTCTGTTCATATCCTTTGACCATTTATCAATTGGAGAATGGCTTGAGGACCGGGATTTTTGATAGGGCATGGCAAGGTGAGACTGCTCCAGACTTCCCCAGAGGATGAGTCTTAGGGGTTTGATATAACTTGGATTTCAGACTGGAGGATCTCCCTAAAGGGTAGAACTATGGAGCTAAACTGATCTCTATAGGAGCCTTCTCCCTATCTGCCTCAGGGATTAATTTTTATCATTTCCTCTGCTAACTACACTTAACATTGAAGAACTGATTCCTCATTAGATATAAATAGAATAGCATCAAAGTGGAACATGTTGTTGACTATTATTAGTATATATACTATTATTATTATTCATTTTCAAAGAGGACCAACATGACATCATTTATGTTAGAATTGAGTTCCAATGTGTCTGACTATGGCTGAGCAGACCAATATAATCCATATGAACCTTTGGGGTAACTTCTCTAATTTTGCATATTTCACATTTCTTTTGAACTAATTCAATTCTGCTTTGCTCATAGAGCACAGCCCCTTCTCTGAGGAGGGCACGCCATGCTGGGCAGTCCCGTGACAGTGTCCCCCATGTCATACAATCAATTCTAAAGTCCTTACAAAAGACCTTGAGAATGAGAATGTATATATTAGTGATGAGGTTCGGCGCAGGGCAGGGAGTTGTGGGAATCCCCTTCTGGTCGGTGTAAGTCCTTCGTAAATGAATTTACAAAACTGAAAAGTTAAACTGGCAAAAGAAGCTTATTATTAGAATTGAGAAGTCAGCTTTTGTAGGCTGACTTTCTTAGTGGCAGGTCCCGACAGAGAAGTAAAGATCTAGCAGAGAAATCTCGCCAGAGAGGTAAATAGGGTCCTGCTAGGGAAAGAGGGGAGAGAGATAAAGAGGGAGTAATGCTGAAAAAGATTGTCTTTTCAGCGGGCAGAGGTCGAAGCTATCCCAAGGGGAGAGAGGTTGCTTAGCATGATTAGATCCTCTGCAAGGGGTTAAGCCGAAGGAAGATTGTTTTACGGACAGCTTTTGGTGGGGGCTGGGAGCAGTTTGAGTTGGAATCAGAATAGAGAATCTTGAACTGAATGAGTGTCTCTGGGCTAATCTCCAACACAATAGAATTGGATAAAAATCTCAATCTCCATCTCAGGCTAAGTAGGAGTGGTCCTGAACTCAACTAGTCCCACCTAGATAATAGAATGAAAGCACTTTATCTTGATTCCCTGGAGGAGGTCCCTGAGGGGAGAGCTTCTCTGAGGGAATTTCCCAAGCTTTCCCCAAGAGAGTGAGAGAGTTTTGAGGCTCCCCTCATCGATATAAGCATCATGATTCCCATTTTACAGATGAGGATGCTGAGGCTCATCATAATCAAGTCATCAAGCTGATAAATGGCAGAATGGGTACTTAGACCAATCTGGGATTCAAGCGTGCTCTCCCCTTTGCCTTGCTATCTCTCATTGTTCTTTCCAGATTTATTTCACCTTATGCCCCTTCACATATTTAAGGTACAACTAAACTGGCCTGCCATTCCATCTCCATGCCGACAATATTCTTCCTACTCACCTCTACTTCTTGGATCCCCGGCTCCATTCAAGCCTTAATCACTTACAACGCCTCTTCCTGCTGGAGGTCATTCCTGGTTCCCCCACTGGAAGTTAGTATCTTTCCCTCCAAGACTCAGCACTTACTTTGTTTAGCCAACAATCATGATTAAGTACCTACTATGTGCCAGGTACCTACTAAATGCTAGAGATTCAAAGAGAAATCCAATCAGTCTCTCAAAGAGCTCACATTTTACAAATGAAGAATCGGAGTGCAATAAATGCCTGTCCAATTGAACTGAAATGATCATTCTCAAAATCTTTTTTTCAAAATCCTTCACACGCAGATTTTTCATTGAGTAGGAGAATCCCAAATTATGGCTATCCCCAAACTGGAAGAAACAAAATCGGTGTAAGCTGTTTAAAAGTAGAAAATATTTTATTGAAAAAAAATTATTTGTCAGACAGTGCAAACTTTCATTGTACATCATGTTCAGGACACTGGCCTTATGGCCCATTTGGTAACTCAGACAGAGTTGGGGAAATGTCTATGGCAGTCTTTCCGCAGATGACAATGAGGCATTTCTACATAGGACCACCAGAGGGAGCGCTCTTCCCATCCATTGAATGACCTCGGCTAGGGTCTTCAGGGTCCAAGTTTCTCTTTCACCGATGGAATCCGCAAGTGAAGGAGCCATCCAGGAGCCAATCGGAACCGGCCAGTTATAACAGCTGCCAAGGGCCATTTTGAATTTTTTTCTTTTGCTCCTGAGGTTGGTTAGAATGGCTTCCATTTGAGCCAGAATCACGGAGAGCCTTTCCACTTTGGATCTGGCCAGGTCCACTCTCCTGTAAGGGTACCCGATAACCACAGGATCACACTTAGGCCTGGAAGAGACCGCAGGAATCATTCAGCCCAACCATTTCACGAAGTCAATGGATTTGCCCAAAGTCACACAGACAAGCAAGCAAACTCAGGGACTGACTCCCATTTCATCCAGTGTCCATTGCAGTGCAGTCCCAGTGATTGATAGACTTCTAGGAGATGGTCAAACTGACTTCCAGAATCCACCATATTTCTCCCAGAAGAAGAACTAGAATAAACTTTCTTTATAGCCACAGTATCTTGTGTACAGCAGGAGTTTAATGAATGTTTATTGAAATGAATAGGACAGGGGCAGCTGGATGGTGCAGTGGACAGAGCCCCAACCCTGAAGTCAGGAGGACCAGAGTTCAAATCTGGTCTCAGACACTTAACACTTCCTGGCTGTGTGATTCTGGGCAAGTCACTTAACCCCAACTGCCTCAGGGGAAAAAAAAAGAAATGAACAGGACATTTTGCTTAGCATTCTCTCTCATAAACAGGAAACAATTCCAGCAAACACACACAAATATACAAATTCTCACAACACAAATTTCAGGTCTTTGGGCCACAAATGTGGCCCAGTTATTTCTTCTGGGCCCCAGGATGCTGAGGTAAGAGAGGAAGGGAAGAGAAGCAAAAAGTACAGAGCCAGAGACAGGCCCCCAATCTTGAGGTAGTAGATTTTGAATGGCTCTTGGGGCCTTACACAGCTCCAATTCTTGTTTCCTCCCAGAGTCAGAGATTTAGAGCTCAAAGGTGGTCTAGATGTGAACTAGTCAACCCCTGTCATTTTATAGATGAGGAAACAGGCCCAGAGAGGGCAAGCTGTTTGCCCAGAGAGGGAGGTTAATGAGTAGCAGAGCCAAGGTTTTAACCTGGCCCTTTGGTTCCAGATTACTCATTCCATTCCCCTATACCATATTCCTTAAATAAAAGGAGTCAGTGCTAAAGACAAGGCACCATATAGTGATGTCTTCAGATTGTAAAATCCAAATGTTTCCAAGACGGGAGGGGATGGGTAATAGGGCAGGTTTGAGAATGTCTTGATCACCGACCTTCTATGGTGGTTACAAGTATCATAGTATTTGAATCACAAAAGTCAACTCAAAAATCAAATCTTTCTCCCCAACACGAGCATCTGAGAAGTTCTCTTCTCACTTCTATCCTAAACCTCTTAGGATTCTCTCAAGACACTGAAATCTCAGAGTCTGAGACGGACTCCTTGCCTACCACCACCACCAGCATGGCCCTACAGTTTATAAAATTATAGTTTTAACATTGTGAAGAAATTTTGAGGATATCTAATCAATCTTCTGGTTGAACAGATGAGGAAACCGAGTTCCAGAGAAGTCTAGAGTTTTGTCCGAGGTTGTACAGCTAATAAATAGCAAATAACCTGATTTGAATCTAGTTCTTCTAAGTCCAAATGCATGGTCTTTCTGCTGTATTATACTGCTTTTTAATAAGCCAAGAGGTTTTAATCCCATCTCTGACCCGGGATTGTCCAGCTATCTCTTCCTCTCAGCCTAGCTGAGGAATATGGGGATAGGAATCCTGAAGTCTTCGTAGAGAGGACCAGGATCTAAGAGTATCCTTCATTTACCAAGAATTTAGGATCTAGAAGTAGACTTCTAGTTTTTCTCCTTCTTCTGACAGATGAGGAAACAAAGGCACAGATAGGAAATATGGCTGAGCCAAGAGTGCAAAGTTCTTTAGTGGTGGAGCAGAGAGAGAGAGAGAGAGAGAGAGAGAGAGAGAGAGAGAGAGAGAGAGAGAGAGAGAGAGAGAGAAGAGAGAGAGAGAGAGAGAGAGAGAGAGAAAGAGAGAGAGAGAGAGAGAGAACGAGAACACGAACCACTTTTCCCCCAGCTCCCAGCTCAGGAACCATGATGCATCTTGGAAAAGACAAAGCAGGATAAAGAAACTGAGAAAGGGGAGAAACCAAGTCAAAGGCATTTTTCAAATACTTCTCTCTGACCCCTTCTCAGAAGGCAGGAGACAGGCCTATGAGGAGCAAGGCCCGTGGAAGGATGGAGGCTGGCCCAAGAAGAGCAACACAATCCCACCAAAAAAGGTGAACCTCAGAAAAAGTACAGCAACCCCTTGGAGAGTATTCCGACAAAGTCACCCAGCTTCTGCTTAGATCCTTCCAGTAAGGGGGAGACAAAGGGTCCAGCTCGTTAACTGAATTTCATGCCCATATCCTGTATCCCAATGGGAAGTGGCTTCTCCTCTAAATCTGGCAGGAGGTTCTCCAGGACATTCTGGGAGCCTGGCTTGCCTTTCCTGGGGCTCTCCTCTTGGGAGAAGGGGACATCTTCATTCCGTGGGGAACCAGAAGACCTGGCTTCAAAGTCAGGGCAGCTGCTCCGTGATGAGCATTGGGAACTATGATCTGAGTTACACACGTTGACGATGCAGGTCACGTTGACCTGGGTCCCTCCACCATGGGAGTGTTCTGTCAAGACACAAAGAAAGAAGGAGAAATCATTTCACAGAGACCAGGAATAGGAAGAGCTGGGGGGTTTGGAAGATGGGCTAGAAGATTCTCAATCTGGGGAGCAGTAGTGCTCAAATTAGGGAACCTCTCGTGGTCCAGGGAAGATTTCAAGGGCTATCTGTGAACTTTAGAGGTTAAAAAAGTTACATCTTTATTTTCACGGATATTTAATTGAAATTTATCCTTTCTTTCAATTATTTTAAAATATTATTCTGAGAAAGTGTTCCTAGATTTCTCCAGTCTGCTGGAAAGTTCCATAAGAGGCCAGTTTAAACCCACTCTTAAGCCCAATTGTTAAGTTTTCAGTGCAAGCATTTACATATACCTCATAATTCAGCAAATGCTATAAATCACAGCTTGATTTATTGTTTTCTTAATTGTCTAGACTTGAGAAAATAATGGAAAAATGTTAATTACAGCAGGTTAAATTTAAATGTGTATTTTTAGATAACATTTTTTAAGAGTTAATTTTCATCAGCATGTCCCTGTGACCATGACACAAAATAAACTTAAGAATTTCTGTTCTATAAGTTATATGACCCTCTGGCTAAGACACTTAACCTCTCTGGGTCTCAGTTTCTTCATCTGTAAAATAGTGGATCAGACTTGATGATTTCTAAGATCCCTCTAGGCTCTAAATTTATGATCTTTTGATCCATGGGACAAGAAAGTACTTGAAAAGTACTTAAGGACTTACTGTATGTCAAACCTCAGGGGTACAAAAAAGGGCAAAAATAGATGCCTTCTGTATGATCCGGCGCAAGTCACGCAACCCTAATTGCCTCAGCAAAAATACAAACAAAAACCCCACCAGATTCCTTGATATCTAGAATGAGCTGGAGAGGGAAATGACAAACTACTGCAGTATTTTTGTCAAGAAAACCCAAATGTGGTCAAAAAAAGTTAGACATGATTGAAAATGAACAACTATCTATCTGTCTGTCACTCTGTCCATCCATCCATCAATCTATCTAATCTTATTTATGTAGAGAGCTGGAACTCTGGGTAAGATATACTTGAAGCAAGGATACTTAACAGCAGGGTGTTTACTCAGTGACTGATGAGATAATCATTCTCTAGTTCACATATACTTAATGTGACATGATGTAATCACTCTAGTATGACATAATGATATAATCAATTTGATATAATGATGTAATCACTCTAGTTGACATATACTTAGTGTGATGTAATGATATAATCAGACTGAGGTGTTTAAGAGCTGAGAGGACGAGAGCTGGAGCTCCATCTCAGACTTAGACACAGACACAGAGGAGACACAGAAGATGGAGACAGAAACAGATCCTCCTGGTGGCTCTCCTGCCTTCATCACTCCTCTACCTAAGATCAAGACTAGTCCAGAGATCCTCTAGAGAGCTAGTCCAGACATTACATATGTGGTGACACGGGAGCCACTTGCCAGTGGCTGCTGGAGGTCTAACTCAGACTTGTAGAATGAATCTCTTCATGTGAGGGGATGATGATGATACAAGGAGACTGAGAGGCAGTTGCTGTTCTCTGACCTCCCTACTGAGAGGCAGTTTCGTTGTCTGACCTCTCCTCTTCCCTCTGCCTCCTATTTATTTCATTCCCAGTCTGTAACATCTGTGTCAATAAAGACTGCTTTGCAACTCCTCCAGATATTATGATTCATAGCTGTGGAGGCTCTCGGAGAATTGTCCTGCCTCTTCACCTAGGCAGGGTCCTTAACACATTTAATCTTTAACAGCTACCCAGGGAGGTAGATGCGAAATAAAAATAAAGTTGCTAAAAGATAAAAATTATTTGTATAGAGAACATTGTTTCTATAGAAACAGGTGCTATGAACGTATTTTAAAATGTTGAAGTGTGAGAAATGAGGGATGAGAGCTCCCCTGACAGCAATGGGGGTCTCCTGGCAGGTTTGCAGGCTTTGCGAAAAAATTCACAAACCCAAATGAAAGAGGCGAGGTTTGTGGCAAAAAAAAAAAAAAAAAAAAAAGTGGGTTTATTACACTAAGAAAACAGCTTTCTTAGCAGGCAAAATCCTGTTAGGATTATTTGCAAAGGTCTGGGCAAACAGCATTTAATTTTACTGGGTTTTTTGTAACCAGGAACTCAGAACCTTTTAATAGAGGGTGGTGATCATGCCCCTGGGCAAGATCTCCAATTGAATCATGGAGGAGATTACTTATCTGGGAGTTTCACCTATAAACAGAAAGGTAGGGCCCCTCCCAAAGATGGGGAGGGATTTCAATTCAGGGCCTTTTCAACCCTTCCCCCTCAAAGATCAGGGGGCCAGTTTAAGTCAAAAAGACTCACTCCTCGGAAGGAGATTGTGTTTATAATTATTTTCACTCGCAAATATTCTCCCACCCTCAACCCCCACAAATTATAATTTGGCCCTGAGTAATGTTCTACTCGATACTAACAAATGGCATTTAGTGGGACTGCACTGTTAGGTTTAAGGGACCAAAAGGTCCCTGGGTACAGAGGAAGGGTAACCAAGACTGCATATGTTTTTCAAGGATAAGCTCCACCACATCAAAGATCATGGATTTAGAGCTTAGACTGTACATATCCTCTGGGGAAACTGAGTCCCAGAAAGGATACATTATTTAACAAATGAGGAAACTGAGGCCAGAGGAGGAGAAGGGAAGTAATTTCTAGGTCTTACAGGTAATGAATGAGTCAAAATCCACCACTTGAATAAATGAGAGTTGACTATATATTTTTTCTTTTTAATCCTATTTAATCCAAAATCTTTTTAATTCACAAAAAACAGAGCCTGGGACTCTACTGGCAAAGTAGCTTCTCACCTGAATCCATGGAGCCAGCTCTGGTTTCTTGGCCACACTTGGATTTCTCTGAGCTTGGAGCTTGGGGGGGATGGTTTTCCACTCCCTTTGCCTCCTGGAATTCCTTGGTTTCCCCAGAGCTCAGCATACTGTCCAGGGAGTTGCTGCTGGAGGTGGCCTCTGAGCCTAGCAGGTTCTGCTGCTCTGTTCCATTGTGGCCCAAAAAGCTCTGGGACTTCTCAACTGTTGGGTGAGGCTGGACATAGAAACAAAAGCATGGGACCATCAAGATGGAGATGCAGCAGATGCAGGGGACTTAATGGAATCATAGAACACATGAGCTTTGGACCTTGGAATATCAGGACCGGGAGGATCCTTAGGGTAGAGAATGTCAGAGCAGTTAAGCGAAGGTATGCTAATAAATATTTAACAACCAGCTTTCTGCAAAACACACACACACACACACACACACACACACACACGTGCACTTTTAAATTTAAACTACAGTCACTTTCTTAAGAAAGAAATCTAGGGCCCTCCCAGCTCTGACATCCCGGGTTCTAAGGACCCTCCCAGCTCTGACATCCCGGGTTTTAAAGGCCCTCCCATCTCTGACATTCTGTGATCTAAGGCCCCTCACAGCTTCGACAGTATCTGTTGGAATGTCCCGCCTAGATAAGACATTGAGCTAAAATCCACAATTAGTTGAAGCTAGGAATGAGTAATGGGAACAACAAAACAGATTGGTTTTTGTTTTCTTTCTATCTGGGGGCAAGAAGAGGACCAAAGAAAAGGAAATGTAAACTTAATTAACACAACTCAACAGTGTGACACATTGAATTAAGGAAGTGACATGTCCTTCAGTTATATTTTAAGGGACAGGCTAAAGTCTTGCTGTCCCTGCCCTGGTTGGACTGTGGCTGAATCATTGGGTTTAACCTGGCGCTCTCTCTACATTAAGAAAGATAAACTGGATTATGTCTAGAAATGGGGGATGAGGAGAGAGCTGGAAAATACCTATATAAAGTTCATTGGGGAAAAAAAAAAACTAGCTAAGTGTGAAATGAAAGAGAAAAGACTTAGGCCATGATAACTGTCCTCAAAGAATTTGAAGTTTGTCAAGAGGAAGAGACAGTACATTTGTTCAATGGGTTAGAGTGGGGAGGGTCATGTTCAAGTTTTATGTGACAATTAGAACTTCCCATGAATGGGAAGGGTGCCTTCACACATGATGGGGTTTCTCTCTCGTTACAGAGAGCTCATTTGAGGTCTTCAAACATGGTAGAATACTTTCTGAGAGGAATGTTCTAGAAGTGATTCTAGTTCAATTCTAGATTGAACAAGTTGGCCAGTAAAGCCCCTTGTGATAAGATGCTGGGATTCTGTTACAATGGGTTCACCCAGGGAAACTCCCTGTGCTTGTTAAGATCCACTTCCTTTTTTCTTTGGGTCCCTCATACAGGTCCCAGATTATGCTCCCCTGCTGACTGAGTCACTTTTACCATCCAAATGTCACTTTGTCAAATTCACCTAACTTGGTACTTTTTGAATTTGTTTTGTCTTTTCAAGAAACAGGAAGTATTGTTTTAACGAAGTTAAGCAGAACTGAAAGAACCAAAGGTCACATTTACCAACCTAACCTTCTAACAAACACATAGACCTCCCCCAACCTCTGCCTCACCCAAATGATCTGTATAGAAAGAATCAAAATTTATCACTGGTGTTGTCCAAATTTCAGTTCCCTAGAATTGAAGTCCTTGGAGGGAGAGTATGAACTTGACTTATCCTAATGATAGCATGCCATGTAATCACCCAGAGTCCCCAAGGCTCCAGAGATTCAGGAGCATATTAGTTCAACAACTCCTAACCCTGAGGTCAGCAAAGAGGGAAACTGAAGGCTTCTGTGGGATGACAGAATGTCAAGGGTCTGGGCTTGGGTATCCAAGTCCATACCAAGAAAACAACTATGATGTCACAGTCCCTCTGAGAGGCTCTGTGATCATGAGCAGTACCAAGTATGTATAGTTTTATTGTGCATGGAAGGATCTCAAAGCACTAGTGGAGAACAGTCCTGCTCAGTTCAAATTGTACAACTTTAAGGTCCTTTGCTATTGTGATGAATCTGGGAGTATGTCCATTAGTGGAGATCTCAACCTAAGCCACATTATCTTCTCCTGTCTATGTCTTTTTGTTCATTCACTTTCAATCATCTCCAAATCTTCATGACCCCATCTGGGGTTTTCTTCGAAAGTTACTGGGGTCATTTCCTTCTTCAGCCTATTTTACTAATAAGGATACCGAGGCAAACAGGGTGAAGTGATGTGCCCAGGATCACATAGCGACTGAGTATTTGAGGCCAGATTTGAATTCAGGTCTTCCAAGCCTGGAATTCTATGCACTACATCACCTTACTGTTCCCTTTCCATATATCCTCTCATAAATCTTTCCCAGTCTTTAGGTTTTGTGGATTTCAAAGAATCCCAAAAGTTATTTTTACTGGTTTCCCTTCCTCCTAATAAATGAACTTCTTTTCTGATCCTCCCTCTCTGAGGACATCTCTAAGGGCTTAATCCATACTGGCTCTGTGCCTCTATTCCCTGTCCCTTAAATGAATCTCGGCTATAATAATTCTTCAGGGAGGTGGTATTTCATGATTTATAACCCCAGATTATCACTGGCAGAATTCTGTGACATAAAAAGAGGGATCTTTGTTTTTCCTTTGTTATTCCTTCTGGATCTCTTCCCAACATTTAACACCATTAACCACCTTCTCCATCTGGCTTTTCCTTAAAATCCCCCCCTTTTGGTTCTCCTTCTACCTCTCTCACCAATCCTTCTCAGCCAGCTGGATCTTCAGCTATGTCACATCCCTCAACTGTGGGTCTCTCCTAGGTGGTACAGTAAATAAAGTGCCAGACCTTAGGGTCAGAAACTAGCTGTGACAGTGAATTGCTTCAGTGTCCCCAGCTATAAAATAGGGATAATAATGGCACCTATTTCTCAGGGTTGTTGTGAAGATCAAATGAGTTAATATATATTAGTATAATATATAATATATTAATATATAATAAAATATATATTAATATATACTATATACGTAAATAGTATAAAGCATTTAACACAGTGCCTGGCACACAATAAGTATAATAAAAGTTATCTATTATTATTGTTGTAACCTGAGTCTGCTTCTCTTTTATCTTTACATATTCTCTCTTGGTCAATGCATTAGCTTCCTGGGTTTAATTGTTTTATCTAATCAGGTCCTCAGATCTAACTCCCATCCATTTCTTCACTAACTAGCTATTGGGCATCTTCAACTAAATGTAGGATAGGCAGATCAAACCCAACACATCCAACACAAAAGCCATTATCTTTTCCCCAAAACCCAACCTTCTTCCAAATATCCCTGCTTTTGTTGATCTTGTTGCTTTTGTAATCATTTCTATTACACCGACCTCTCTCACTCTAGTTCACATCCTTAGTGTTACTCTTAATCTCACTCATCACACAGATTCAATTAGTAGCTCAGCTTTGTTACTTCTATCACCACAACATGACTTACATAATCCCTTTCTCTCCATTTATATAACCACTTCCCAGTTGAGACTCATTCTACCTCTCAACGGGATTATTACAATAGTCTCCTAATTGATCTCTTTACCAAATTTTTTTTTACTGTAATTCATTCTCTATGTTATTACCAAAGGAGTTTTCTTCAAGTGCAGGTCTGAAAAAATGAGGAAACTGCCCCTCCCTCCTTTTGCAGAGAAGGCAGACTATAAGTATAGAAGAGGAGGATTCTGGGTGGGGAGTATTGCATATACCATCAAATTCACTTGCTACATTTAGCTCAACTACTTTCTCCGTCTTTTTGTTTCTTTGTTACAAAGAATAGTTTGTGAGAAAGTGAAGAGGAGATATATTGCAAATAAAGATGATTTAGAAACAAATTATCTCAACCGAAAAAGAATAAAACAAAGAGATAATCAATGAAACATGAAAGAAACACACAGAAGCATATAGAAAGAATATTAGAGATTTGACAAGAAGGGCAATCTTGGATAAACTACATCAAATTTAATATATATTTCTAAAAGTTGTGCATACTAGAGTTTCATGGTGTTATGCATAATTCCCTCATTTTAGAATTTAAATGAAGAAATGCTTTTGTTTGTTGATGTTCATAATAATAGACATTTTAAAATGTGCTATCAATAAGAATTAAAATTCAAAAAATAAAAATCTGACCAGAAAAAAAGATGGAGCTGGTCATTTGTGGGCAATTTGAGAAAATAGATGGAAAGCCCAAGTCCTGCATTGGTTCTTCTAAAATAGTTAAAACAGTAAAGTAAGTTCTCCAACAAGCTACTTGGTTCTTTATAGAAAATTTAGAAAGAGACACAGATCCCTCTTAGTCTCTACTTAAGTGACATTTTAAGGAACAAAGACATTCCATAATAAAAAAAAAAATTTCTTTGGGGAAAGAATACTTTGTTTTGCTTTTTGCTTAGCTAGATTAGGGAATAGAGAAGGTAAGTGCAAACCTTCTACACAACACTACAGGGTGAATCATGGATAATCTTCAGAGTTAAGGATGAGGAGAGAACTACCAGAGAGAAATTGACAAACCGAGGAAACTGTAGTCTATTACACTGATGTTAACATTAAATATATATATATATATATTTAAATATTGTGGCACATTTGAAAGTGTCCTAGATTAGGAGTCAAGAATTCTTTCTTTCTGATCTGCTTCTGCAGTAGTAGTAGTAGTAGTAGTAATAGTATTAGTAATAAGTAGTAATATAATATATAGTAGTAGTAGTATATATACTATATAATAGTAGTAGTAGTAGTAATATAATAGTAGTAGTAGCAAGTAATAATATAATAGTAGTAGTAGTAACTAGCACTTATAAAGCACCTACTATGTGCCAAGTACTTTATAAGTATTATTTCATTTTTATCCTCACAGATGCTATTATTATCCTCATTTTACAATGGCATTCTGTGTCCTTAGCCCCTTTTCCCCTAAAACCAATTCTGATATTCTTTATTCTAAGACCCCTCCCTGTTCTGACATTCTGGTTCTAACAACTCATCTATTTTGGGTGTTATATTCAATGACAATGTTGAACTATTAAGAAGAATGATTAAATTACAAGAGAAACAGTACTTTGAGATTCCCCTGTGCCTCCCTTTTCTAAGATTCTGCAACCAATGTGCATTATTGGGTCATTCACTACATGTACACAGAATCTGGCCCAACTCTCATCATCAATGAGTGATACCAGTGAGGGCAGGATGTGGTGAAGATCTGCAATTTTGAGAAACTGAGAAACACCTAGTTAGAAGGGAGGGACAAGGATGTCAGTCAGCCATGCTAAATAGATTTGGCCAAGTTTCCAGGCCTGAGGCAGAAAGAGATCCTAGTAATCATTAGCAGTCTCTTGGATTATTGTCTCTCCTCTTTATATAAGATTAACTCACATTCAGGACAAAACTCACCACTACCCATTATCATTCCTCATTTGTACTGTCCCTGATAATTTCCCAAGCACTTTTATATCCCTTATCATAATGCTCTTCTGAGAAAATTGAGTCAGGAGTTATTGTTCTTTTGAATAATACAGATGGAAAGACTGAGGCGCAGAAAGAGAAAGGGACCTTAAGAATAAGAAGACCAAGTTTAGAGTCCTGCCTCCATTAAGTGACTCTAGAATTTGAACAAATCACTTCCTCATTTATGGCTTCAGTTTCCATGTCTATGAAATGAAAGGGTTGGGATCGGAAAATCTGTCTCTAAGATGTTCTATATTCTAACATCCTGGTCTAAGTACTTTTGTAAAGCTCAAGATATAAATTATTAGTACTATTGTGAAGTCTCTCTAAAATCTGACAATTTTAAGATCCTAGATTTTAAGATCACATAGAGTCAGGGACTTCTACTATACCACAATGCTTTCCCTGTAAGCTTCTTGAGACGAGGGGGGGAATCATCTCTTTGCTTGTTCTTCCCCAGGTCCTCTACCAGATGTTGATCATGAGTAACTACCAGCACATTCCCTGCAGACATGCCCTATGATTGTCTCCCATTGCTTTCCCCTAAGCTAAACAATCACGAAGCAAAACTTACCACTTTGGTTTCCTCTTTGATACAGGACAATAGTTTCTCTGGGGAAGAAAAGAAAAGAAAAGAAAATATTTCAATCACCTTCTGCCCCAAGAAAGAAGTTGTCAGTAAGGAGCCAGGAGAAATGGTTGGTAAATCTCACTCTAGCAAGTGAACACCCTTCTAGAGTCTTGGCTTCAGTCTACCGCTCCAGCCTTTTTGTCCTTGTCACCCTATTTGCTATTAAACCTATTAAAAGTCTATTAAAATCAAACTGATTTCTCTACTCTTCAAATAACATCCTGCATATTCCCACCTCTAAGTTTTTGCTCAGGAAGTTCTCCCTGCAATACTGTTTTTCCATATAAAAATTATATACATACTTCAAGGTAAGGCTGAAATGCTACCTTTCCTTGAAGACTTTTCTACTTTCCCAGTTAGGTACAATGTCTTCCTCTTCTCAATTCCCACAGTACCACATTCCTTTCCTGTTGAATTTAGCACATCCTGCCTTGTTTTACATTTATTTGTAGTAATGTCTTTTCTGTAAGATTGTAATTTCTTTGAGGTCCATGGATCACGGCCTGTTCAACTTAGAGCTTTCCACATGGTAGATGCTCAAAAAATATTTATTGGATGAATGAATGATGAATCCATCCTTCATACATATCCCTGGATAATCTTTCTTAATGAATGGATCTAATCAACTCACCCCTGTTCTCAAAAATCTTCAATGACTTTCTATTATCTGTAAAGTTCAAACTCTTTTGACTGGCCCTCCACAATCTGGCTCCTTCCTACATTTCCAGGTTTAACACTAACCATTCCATGTTCCAGCAAGGGTGATCAGCTCTGTCTTTTTTTCCATCTCTGCCCTGTCCTTAGAACATATTTCATAATATGTTCTAAGTATTCCCAACTTCGTGCTTTTGCTCATATTGCTCCATGTGCCTTGTATCTTTTTTCCCCCTTCTCTTAAGTTTCTATTGGTCCTTTATATGCACCTCCTTGCCTAATATATATGAAGAGACTCTGTCCTAATTAAAGCTTATATTCCCCAGCATTTTGCAGAGCAGGTATTTAATAAATGCTTATCAAATGAATTGATGAAATGAAACTTACTTTTTCTCTGAGAAAACATGAAGCAGGAAGCCAGACCAAGTAGTAGCACAATTAAGACCATCAGACCTAAAATCCACCCTAAGGAAATAAGAAATCCTCATAAATTCATGAAAGGGCAAGTCTTCCCCCACAGATAAGATCAACACCATCTTTTTTCCAATTGGGTAGACTAAGAACTAGGAGGCAAGTTGAGAGTTGTCTGACCACATTCCAGCCTTTCAACCACTGTCAGGGAAAGTGGGGCAGCTGTCCTTGGTCTCCTGGCCAGAAAGGCATGGCTGGTAAAGAATAGGGCATATTCCCCCCATCACCCTTTGTCCCAATCCCAGGAGAAGGCTCTGCAGAGACAGTTCTATGTGCACTCTTGTCTCTCGGACATTGATTTCTTCCAGAAAAAGATCAAATCAAACTGCACTGACTTGAAGTCTAGTCTCCCAAGTTTCTATTCTATGTCACCTCACTGCCATGATATGAGATCAAAGAAAAGACTGAGAAAGGTTCTGATAAAGGCCTCATTTCCAAAATATATAGAGAATTGACTCTAATTTATAAGAAATCAAGCCATTCCCCAATTGATAAACGGTCAAAGGATATGAACAGACAATTCTCAGACGAAGAAATTGAAACTATTTATAGACATATGAAAATATGCTCCAAATCATTATTAATCAGAGAAATGAAAATTAAGACAACTCTGAGATACCACTACACACCTGTCAGATTGGCTAGAATGACAGGGAAAGATAATGTGGAATGTTGGAGGGGATGTGGGAAAACAGGGACACTGATGCGTTATTGTTGGAATTGTGAACACATCCAGCCATTCTGGAGAGCGATTTGGAACTATGCTCAAAAAGTTATCAAACTGTGCATACCCTTTGATCCAGCAGTGTTACTACTGGGCTTATACCCCAAAGAGATACTAAAGAAGGGAAAGGGACCTGTATGTGCCAAAATGTTTGTGGCAGCCCTGTTTGTAGTGGCTAGAAGCTGGAAAATGAAAGGATGTCCATTAATTGGAGAATGGCTGGGTAAATTGTGGTATATGAATGTTATGGAATATTATTGTTCTGTAAGGAATGACCAGCAGGATGAATACAGAGAGGACTGGCAAGACTTACATGAACTGATGCTAAGTGAAATGAGCAGAACCAGGAGATCATTATATACCTCAACAACGATACTGTTTGAGGATGTATTCTGATGGAAGTGGATCTCTTCGATAAAGAGAGCTAATTCAGTTTCAATTGATCAAAGATGGACAAAAGCAGCTACACCCAAAGAAAGAACAATGGGAGATGAATATAAAATTCTTGCATTTTTGTTTTTCTTCCCGGGTTATTTTTACCTTCTGAATCCAATTCTCCCTGTGCAACAAGAAAACTCTTCGGTACTGCACACATATATTGTATCTAGGATATACTGTAACTTATTTAACATGTAAAGGACTACTTGCCATCTGGGGGAAGGAGTGGAGGGAGGGAGGGGAAAAATCGGAACAGAAGTGAGTGCAAGGGATAATGCTGTAAAAAATTACCCTGGCATGGATTCTGTCAATTAAAAGTTATTAAATAAATAAATAAATAAAGAGACTGAGTAGAGTATACATTCACATTAAGAAAGGCCTGAGAGAGGAATATACCCAGTACATGAAACCTTATGCAATTATACATGTGTGTGCATCTATCTATGCATACACACCACACACATACACACACACACACACACACACACACACACACACACGTGTATGGTGTTGAGACAGACTGTACTTATATATGTTGTATGCCTGGATATAGATGTATCCACAAGAGAGTGTGTGTGTGTGTGTGTGTGTGTGTGTGTGTGTGTGTGTGTGTGTATAAACATAATATTGGTGTAGACTGTATTTGTATGTATAGTACACATGTGTACACCATATATGTATACACACATATATGTAGAAGCATATATGCAAACTTGTGTCAATTCTGTATTTATACATGCATGTGTGAATATGTATATGCATATATATGTGTATATGTATGTACATACATAAACACATACTTTTTAAATAATAGTTTTTATTTTTCCAAATGCATGAAATCTTAGTTTTCAACATTCATCTTTGCAAAATCTTTTTTCCAAATTTTTCTCCCTCCCTCCCCTTTTTCTCCCCAGACAGTAAGAATCCAATGTAATTTAAACATGTGCGCGCGCGCACACACACACACACACACACACACACACACACACACACACACACACACTTTACCCTGGTATCCCTCATTCTTGTTTTTCTTTCCCTCCTCACCTCTGACTCTTGCTCTCCTGGCTTCCTTGAATACTCAGTTCAGGGCTCACCTTCTAGACAAGGTCTTTCCCCTGATCCCACCCCAAACCCACCCCTTTTCTAGGTCTTCCATTTGACCTTACCTGCCATTTATACCATATCTTTCATGTACATCTTTTTTTGTTTTTAACCTATTCTCTCCCCTCTTTAGAGAGTGAACTCTATGAATGCAGGGATCATGCTTTTACTTTTCTTTGTATCTCTAGCCCTTAGCACCTAATTAAATTAAGTAAACATAAGAAAGTTCAAAGCCTGATTGATTTGATTGTCCCTTAGGTTACAAACTCTTCCCTTTTGGTTTCTCATCCTTTACCTTACCCTATGCCTCTTAATGGGCATTTCATAAATGCTTTTTGATTGATCTAAAAAAGAACAAAAACATAATTTTACAGTTCTACAAGTGGGTTTGGAAGGGGATACAAACAAAAACATTATCATTGATATTATTTTGTTATCATTTTTCTAAGCGAGAGGCAAATAGTCCCAAATTTAAGATTTTGTTTGGAGATTTGCTTCATCTATTCACCCACTTATTAAATTCACTTATTAAACTTATCAACTTATTAAATACACACTGACTGTATGCCGGTATCCCATGTTAGACTGGGAGTACAAAGACAAAAGCTACCTTTAGGAAGCTTATGTTCTACTGAGGAGAAACAACATAAATCCAGATAAATAAATATGAAATGTAAAAAGTAATCATTCAGCAAACATTTATTAAGCACCTAATGTATGTGCACTCTTGTCTCTCTGACACTGATTTCTTCCAGAAAAAGATCAAATCAAACTGCAATGACTTGAAGTCTAGTCTCCCAAGTTTCTACTCTATGTCACTCACTGCCATGATATGAGATTAAAGAAAAGACTGAGTAGAGTATACAGTCACATTAAACAAAGTCCTGAGAGAAGAATATACCCAGTACAAGCATTTGAAAGTGAGACATGGGGAGGGATATAATCTGTAGAGGTAGAAAGCAGATCTGAAAATGAAATAGATCCTGTCTTCAAGGAGCTTATAGTCTACTGGAGAAAACACACACAGAGAGAGAAATAGATAGAGATAGAGACAGATACAAAGTGAAAAGAAGACAATTGGAGAAGAGGAACTCTAGTGGAGGGGTAATTAAGAACAGTTTCTTCTAGGAAGTGGCTTTTGAGCTGAGCTTTGAAGAAAACTAAAGATTCAAAGATCCCATATTTTGCTTATTTGTGCATTTTTCTATTTAGTGATTGGATTCACACCTTTGTAAGACTTCAAAAACCAGTTTTTTTTTTTTGTTGTTGTTGTTGACCAGCCTTGACATGGAAGACAGGCCTCTTTGAGCTTAGTTAGGGTGGTTCTCAGACAAGAGACATATAATCCAATGATAGCCCCAAGTCTCTGAAGGCTTTCCAGTTTGGTAGGTTCTGCCAGATTTTATATTCTAATTGACTAGTTCTAAGAGACCGTAAAATGCCTGTAGGCAGGATCCTTATTCATCCCCTGCATCCTAAGGCAGCCCTTAGCTGCAAAGTGCTTAACCTTGACCTCAGAAGATGCTCAATCATGTTTCTTCAACTGAATGAATATATATTTACACATGAGTTATTCCATCAGAGCAATAACTAGGACTTTTGGAATCTGGGGTAAGTACCACGAACAGTGCCCTAGGCAAGCAGTGCAATATATGTCATCGTTTAGAAGGTGGGAGCACAGTGGGATGATCAAAGAGCTCAGGTCAGCCTGTCATCTATCTGGGAGCTTACCAGTGTAACTAATTTAATTATTTTAGCTAACTTTAGCTAATTATTCCGGCTAAATATGTGTAGCTTTGCTCTTTTTAGGAAGCTGAAAGACTCAGAATGGATGCAGTTTGATGTCTCAGAGCAACAACGTTGCTTGCCCCACTGACCTCCATAAATACACACCTACACCTATGTACAAGCAAAGACTAGCCATATTCCTTCTTCTTTCAGATATGGTTATTGGCACTTCTGATTGAGAAGACCAATCTCCTGACTGAAGTGGAAAACTATCAAGGAAGAAACAGAAAGCAGAAAAGAAGCCCAGGCCATTCGGTTTCCCATTCCTGGGGACCCTCCAGGTTCACACAGACCATCCTAAAATATCATGATGATATCAGTAGGTAGAACTTATTGCTATTACTTACCAAGTGGAAGAACAGAGTCATTGGAAATGACCTGGTGGAGGGTAGGTTGTGGCTGAGGTTGGGGAGAGGTGCCTACACTGTTCTCATTGGGATTCATCGTCTCGGGCTGAAGCTTGGAGAGAGGGGCATCTGGCGTAATTGTCACAGGGACCATGTCACTGCAGATAGCATCTGAGGTTGCATTCCCAGGAACAGCCACAGAGTGACACCTGGAGGAAAATACGCTGAGCTTAGTCCAAGCTGACCTTGCAATGAAGGAATCCTCCCTCTTGCCCGGGATCGTCCTCAAGATCCCCGGTCACTGGGAAGAGGATCCGGAGACTCTGACCATCAGCAAGACTGTGAGATTAGCAGACTCTTCCATCCCTCATTCAATTCCACTTCCCAGTCTCACTCTTGAATTTCCTGGTATATCTCCCTATGATGTCTGGCTGCACCTTAATTCACAATATCTATGTATCTCCTCCAGCCCAATCAAGCAAAACTGCCCTGACCTGTATCTCGATCCTTCAAGACCCTGCTCACTCTTAAGGTCAAGCTGATAACTTCATGAAAAGAGAGAATGGTACTGATACCCTATTTTTAATAAGAGTTCTCACAATTTTGACCCAAAGGAGCTGGGGGTGGGAATATCAGAGGCTAGTGCCTGAGATTCAGGGGATTGGGAGAGTCTTCAGTGTTTAGTTTATTAAAAGATTTAATAATTGAGGAAAAAGCACACTTGAACTGAACAGGAACTCAAGGTGGATTTATGGCGGTGTAATGGCCACTTACCTGGTCTTTTAATTTTTAGTCTCCCCCTCTTTGATCCTGCCCAAGTTATGGTCCTATACACAAGTCTGATCTTGGATCTCCCCTGCTCAAGAAACTCCAAGGGCTCCCTATTAACACTTAAATCAAATACAAACTTCTTGCTCCAGCCTAAGTAACCTTGCTGCTATTCTTACCCCATGGCATTCCATCTTCCAGTTCTGTGCTTGGCCTGGAAGGGATTCCTTTCTTATCTTTGCCACTTAGCCCTCCTTTTGTCCAATGCTCAGGTCAAGTATCACCTTTTAAATGAGCCTTAAACCCTCTAGAGCTTTCTCACCCCACCTCCCCCAGAATGATCTTGGATATACAAGATGTTCCAAAAGTTTTAGTGTAATTTTAAGCTATGATTGATAATAATAATAATAAGAAGAATAAGAATAAGAATAATAGATAACATCTCTATATTGCTTACTACTTGCTGGACAGAGCAGAATTTAATATAAATGCTCAACAGTAAGGTTGAGCATTATCTCATTATCTGGCAAAGTGCCTGGCACATAGTCAATACTTAATAACTGCTTGTTGATTGATTCTGATACTTAATAACTTTGTATGATATGGTCAAGTAATTTTTTTTAATCTCTGAGCCTCATACACTTCATCTGTAAAATAGGGATTATAATAACCAATAATATTAATAATTATACCACTATATTTTATTAGGTAATTATATAATAGTATAATTTAATGCTTTATTACATATTGTATATTATATGATATTGTGATGTGATATTGTTTTATTAAATAATTATATATGATAGTACTATTCTATAACAATATATAATTATACAATATTATTGTCCTGTAATAAAATATTCATAATATCGTATAATTATATATTATAGAATAGTACTATTAATTTTATTGTTACATATAATATTATATAATTATTATCATCATTATTATAGTAGTAATCAATAGCTTGAATCTTTAAAGATACTTATAATGCAAGGTGAATGAATACCCAGGTGCTAGTGCTAACCTCGCCCCCATTTGCCATGAATTTATTTGTACATTGTACATATGTATCTGAGAACACAGTCTATCCCCCAGGTAGAATGTAATGTTCCTGAGAAAAGGGACTAACTTCCCCATTAGCATCCCTAGCATCTAACACAGGGACTGGCACGAGGGAAGAACTGAGACACTAAAGTGCTGTGTGAATGTCAGGTATCGGCACAGAAGTCAGAGGCAAGAGATCTGTGTTTAAATTCTGGCTCTCACACTGAGATCACGGGCCAGTTACCTCACCTCTGTATAGACTTTTGTTCCCTACTCTATAAAACAGTAACAACATTGAGCACTTCACAAAACTCTTGGGAGAAAAACAATTATTTTTTATGGCTTTGTACATATAGCAGATTGAACACTAGTCTTGGAGTCAGGAAATCCAAATTCAAATATAAACCCAGAAACTTGTTAGCTGTCTTGTTGTAGTGGTAAGGAACCGGAAACTGAATGAATGTTCCTCAGCTGGAGAATGGCTGAATAAGTTATAGCAAATGAATGTAATGGAATATTATTGTTCTGGGAATATTTACATGAAATGATGCTAAGTGAAGTGAGCAAAACCGAGAGAACACTGTACACAGTAAGAAGATGTGATGATTGACTATGATAGACTTAGTTGTCCTCAGTAATACAGTGATCCAAGACAATTCCATAGAGTTTGGGATGGAAAATGCCATCTGCTTCCAAAGAGAGAACTATGGAGACTGAATGTAGATGAAAGCATAGTATTTTTAACTTTTTTTTTTTTTTGGTTTGCTTTTTCTTTCTCGTGGTTTTTCTCTTTTGTTTTGATTTTTCTTTCACAACATGACTAACATGGAAATATGTTAAAAATGGATGTACATGTATAAAAACCTATGTCAGATTGCTTGCTAGCATGGGGTGGGAGTGGTATGGGAGGGAGGGAGGAAAAAATTTGGAACTCAAAGAATTACAAAAATGAATGTTGAATGCTATCTTTACAGGTAATTGAGAAAATAAAATACTATTGAATAATAAATAAATAAATAAAACTTACTAGCAGGATGGCTCAACTACTGACCTTTCTCAGTTTCCCCTTTCTCATCCACAAAATAAGGATAATAATAGT